>NC_142194.1:24700000-24845000 GCF_026936395.1 Plectropomus leopardus | reverse complement strand
TCGACACCTGGCTGCTATTAAAACTCACTACAGTTTACAGCAGTTGTGAAAAAAAAAATACACACGTGTTTCAGGGCTATGAAGAATCTCTCGTTGACAGAGAACTGCGTCACACTGATGACTACTGATAATTTCTCTAGAACACAAAAGCCTGAGTGCATCTTGTTATATGGGTTTTATAGCCCAAAGCCATAATGTAATGGTGGCAGAGATGAGTATCCATCTTTGAGTTCTCTGTACAGATAAGTCATTATTCTTAACGATACATTACTAGAATAGATAAAAGGATGTTTACTAATGTTGGCATCTCTGAAAAACCACAGACTTGCTGTAATCGGATCAAGATTCAAATTCCTGAGCAGGTTTTGCTGGCGGTTGCAGGTGTGCTCTGCATGTGGAATTCTGCTGGTCTTCCAAGAGACAGAGGTTTGGAAAAAGAGGATGCAGGAAGGAGCCTAGTTTTGATACTTCTGGGGGAATTAAGATCGACAATACTAGATAGCAGATGGCCAAATATGGTTGTATAGAATGGTTTTGACCCTATCATAGCACTGAGACTGCACTCAAAAGGTAATAAAAGACATTGGCTTGAAAACAGACTCATGCAAAGTGTCTGTTCTAATGCTGTCAGATGTAAGTGCTGCTTTTGACTGTGGACCATAAAATTTTGTTACACAGACTTTAAAACTGTGTTCAAATCAGAGCAGATGGTAGGGTCCCACATGGGTCCATTTTGGGACCCCTCTTGTTTTATCTCTATATCAGGGGTATATCTCAAACTTAATATTCAAAGGTTCCCAAATCAGATTTTTATTCAAGGTCTAAGGTCTGGAATAATTGGTGATAAGCAAATTATTTTAATTAAAGTTGCTTATAATTTACAAGCAACATGTATTCAAGTTTAAGGCAGCCTGAGACAAAATACATTCACCTACATACATTTGGATGGTGACATCTGCACTGTAGTGGCGACCTAATGTACACTGACAGACGCCGAAATCTCACTTTCTTGTGCCTGCAGTACCGAATGTGAAAGCATATTAACCGTTAACTAACTTGCCGATTTTGAATGAACGCCTGTTAACTGACTCTTAACCTCTGACACGTGATGACTTAAACGTCATATGCCTGCCAGCTTTCAATGTTGCCATGACAACAATGTCAAAGAGGGAAACGGTTATGTTTAAGTCTTAACCTTGGGCCAGGAGCACTGTAACAATCTCCAAAATCATCTGTATTCTACAAAACTAACAGTTTGTTAATAAGTATAAAACTTTTTTTTCAAAGTAGGAAACAAACACTTTATTACATTGTATTATTGCATTCCTAAACGAGGTGTAGACTGGGTCCAGAATGACTTTCTGTCCGGTTGGGGTCCGGACAGGAGTCTGGGCTTTAAGAGCGTCTATATGCTCTATATGCTTCCAAAAATGCCAGGGGAACAAGGTCTGGGAGAAACTGTATAATTATAACAATTACATATTTAACATTATACAACAGAATCATTTGTTTTTCTACTGTTTCTTTTTTTTTTTTAAATTGTTTAACTTATTTCCAGGTAATTTTCTTGCTCATTGCCTTCTTTCATGTTTTTGAAAGAACTCAAGATATTTTGCTCAGGTTTCAAAGAGTTAATTCAATCTTTTATATCTTTTATCTTTATCCTTTCCTTGTAAATTTGTTTGTTTGATATTTTATTGCTCTATGAAGCACTTTGAGTAGCCCTGGCCTATGAAATGTGCTATACTAATTAAGTCTGAAGCTGGGGCTGCCTTGTCTTGCCTGTGTGACCCTGAATGGAAGCACAACTAATGCAAATGGACACTGCAACCAGCCTATAGGTCTGGAACATGTCAACCTGACTTTCCACAGGGCTGCTACTTCCAATCCAAATCTAATGAGATACAATGATAAAAACACCCGCTCCTAGATGTCTGTTCAACATCCCTGTCATTAAGGATAAAGTATGGCGAAGGAAAAAGAGCAGAGGAATTGGAAGTGAGGCAACCACGGAGGAGAAATAAAATGCTGTTGACATGAAAAACAGGGAAAGTCACGCAACATAAGGCAACAGTGGATGAACAGAAAAATCTCAGAGATTTCCAGCACAATTCATTAAAACAGTTGATATGACATTTACGAGGGACGAATCAGCAGTTTTGTTCCTAAAGAGCCACTTTAGGAACACTGCTGTTTCGTGAACCTTAAAATCTCCATATTCATAATGTCACAGTTGCCACATACGAGCTCGGGAATTGTAGATCTGACATTAAGTGGCCCTGGGGGGAAGCTGAATCAGAAGTGTGGAGGGATTGTTGCCGGAGCTTGTCGGCTCAGGCCTTTTAATGTTCGGTGTCTTTAATCCAATATAATTACCGTAATTCTTCCACATGATTGATAATCTTTGTAGTGGCCCATGGAGCCTCAGCTTCTCCATATAATAAGTGTGATTGAGGAGTGTATTTGTGTGTGTGCATCCATGATGCCATAATGATGAGCCTATTAGGACTGGAGGCTGCTTCATCCATCCCATAACAGGGATCAATAACCAGAGCCAGGAAGCGTGCAGCCAAAGCACAACACCGCCAGCCACTTCAAATTCTGCATTTTGGGGATTTTCCTGCTCCAAGGCTGTTCTTCTTGCTCATTTACTATTTACTTTTTTTTTGTTTACTTTTGAATCTGAACATTCGGGTTTGTAACTTCATATATATGACAAAAAGGAAAAGCACATTAGGTCCCTTTAACCTTTTAAAAGCTGAGAAAACTGTTTCAATTCCTTTAAAATGACACAATGGAATAAAGGCAATTAGCAACTTGGTAAGAAATTGTGCACAAATGGCAAAAAAAGTAGACTCTAAATAAAAATTTTTTAAAAAGCCAGGAAAAATGTCAAGGGAAACATAGATTTATAATGGTCATAAAAACATATGTGTTATTGTGCTAGACAATTATTTTGATTTATAAACACATTTTACAAGTTGTTTCCTTTTGATTCGCTCTATTGTTCTTTATTTATGTTATTTCGTTATTTTCAGGACTTTTTTGTACTTGATTTGCTAATTGTGGGGATAATTTCTTCTATGGTTGCACATTGACTTCCAAAGTTTTTTTTTTTTTGGACAGAAATCAAGCCGATTTGCTCGTAACAAATTTGTTACTTTTGAAACTAAAAATGTCCTCAAAAACTATATCCAAATCCTTACATACACACTCAGGTGCTGGAACAGCAAAGGTGTAAATAATAAAACTAACAATGTTTGACTTCTATTCAGCCACTTCAGTTTCCCAGACTGATACTGGTCATGCTTGCTCTGTGTCACGCAGGACTGCAATCAAAGCATCCTTGAATAACAGGAATTGTTTCAGCCTGGAAACTTTAAGGAGCCATAATAAATGGGCTAAAATGTTGGATTTAAAAAGAAAATTTCCATTTATTGAATGTTCATCCTTGGATATAGTCTAAAAATATTTCTGTCTTGACTTTCTCAGCACAGCTCCACCTATTAAAGTCCCACTAGTGTCACATTTTTAAAAAACCTTGACAGCTCATGCATGGCTACAGTGCAGCCAAGTCTTGAAAAACTATTTTTTAATAAAAATCTGGCTTAGCCTTAAACATAGACTTCATATATGGGAGCGTTCTTTACATTCTGCAGTGGAGTTGACAATAACATATTTATTAATATCTATCTTTTTATTTTTTCCAGATGTGGCAGCTTCACACTGCACTCTGTAAAATGTTCTGCTGGCAGTCACTCTTTTCCATGTCTGCAGTAAATCTACGTCTTTTCTTCAGCCTTGTGCAAAGGCATTGTAAATCATGCCACGTTGTTACTGTAGCTGTTTTCTCTCGTGTACCTTTTTATCAGTAGATGTTATATAATAACAATAATATTTATTTGTATAGCACCTTTCATATAAGAACTGCAGCCCAGCATGCTTTACAGCAAAGAAATTACATCCACCAAGTGCTTCACATCAAAAGACATAGAAGACATGAAGATCTAATAAAAAATAAAAATAAAAATAAAATAAATAAAATACAATAAGATCAGAATAGATGTAATGCATCTTCACATGGATAAAACCCACTTGATAATACTAGTAAAAGTAAGATAACAAATATGGATAAAAAAAATAAATTGCATAAACATAATGTGGAAAATAAAACCTATTGAGATAATAATAAAAATAAAGCTGAAAATAGTGTATGAAATGAAATGCGTAAAATAAGGGAAATTATATCATTTTAAAGAGGTGCAGTGGTGTGAAAGTGCAAAGCAAAATCCAAAGCTGTTAAGTTAGAGCTAGTTAAAGGCTGAAGTGAAGAGATGTTTAATTGAAGTGTTTAATTTTCCTTGAAAATATTTAGCGAGGTGGCTTCCCTGATATCTATAGGCAGTGTGTTCCAGAGCTTTGGGGCTGACAAACTCTGCATCCTCAATTTTCTTTTGTCTGCTTTTGGGGAGCAATAAATCAGCAGCAAAAAAACTCCAAATGTTTGTCTTTCAAGGGACGTGGTCATACCCTTACAGTTAATTTGGGCCCACTGAGCAAAATAGACACCACAACTACACAATATAGTTGTATTCAGCAGTGACCGGTGTGTTAACTCATTCAACAAATCCTAATTCATGAAAAAAAATATGGGAATGAATTTTATAAAAGATTCATTGTAAGATCCAGAAGTGGCTGCACACATTGTGAGGATGAACCTTTGAAATGATTTTCACCTTTTGAAACTTGAGCAAACCGGCTTGATTTCTTTCAAAAACCTGGGACCAAAATTAGCAAGAAGTTAGTAAAAAGTACAAGGACACTACCTATAATTAGTTTAATAATAATAATAATAATAATAATAATAATAATAATAATACAAATGAGCAATAGCAATAATAGTAATGGTAATAATTGTAAAAATAATAATAATAGTAATAATTGTAAAAATAATAATAATAGAAATGGTAGTAAGAGAAGAATAATAATAAAATAGTACTACTATAAAGTAGTACTAAAGTAGAAAAAGTAAAAAAGTTAAGTCCCCAGACTTTATTCCTTAGCTTTTAAATTTTTTTTTTTCTAAATCTATTAATTTCTTACACTTGGAGCATTTCTCTCCATGTTTTGAAAGAAATTGCAACAATTTGCAGGTTCAAAGGCTTTTGAAAGACGTCTGAAAGAAGCGCAAGAAAAGTGATGTTGCGTTTGGGTTACCCCAAAATGTAAAAAAAAGGATCAGTTTCCTTTGTTTGAATGATTTATGCTGACACACAGACACCCTGCCAGAACTCATCGTAGGCCAGACACTCCTGCTGTGATCGATTTAGGAATCCTCCAGGACATCAATAACTAGACAAACTCCGCTGGGAGTGACCTGCACCTGCCAGGTACTCACTGCTTCAGACTGCGAGTACGTGCATGTGTCTGACTGGAGGCAGATGGGCTGAGCTCTGTCACTCATCTCATGTGGTTTCCTCATGGCCACAAATGTCCTCCTCTGGAAACACTTCACTCTCTGTCCCGGGGCGATGGGACTGTTCCGTGTAGCTGCAAATGAGAAAGAAAAGTGTCAGAGTCAGATGCAGTTCCACTGGGAATAAAGAGTATTACATGGAAATACAGACGCAGCCGTGAATGTATCGCAGATCATTTTATGAACACGAGTGTCATTGTCGAGATGATTTTAAAATTAAAGCTGCACGGGTGTTATTCCCATCAGGGAGACCAGCACACAGAAGGTTGTACAAAATGTAATGAAAAGCTCTGAAATCAATAGGATTGTGTTTTTTTATTCACGGCCATAAAAACCACCATTGGGATTATGGAAAGTATTGGTACATCCCTTTAAGGAGTATTTTAATTACATATTCCACACAGGTCTACTTTGCGAAAAAAAAAAAAGCAACAGCCTATCTGGTTTATATTTTATTTATGTGCACAACATCCAATAGGGACGGTGAGCAGAAACTGCTTCAGAATTTGCAAGACCTCTGTGCCATGAAGGTACCTGTTTGTTTACTTGATATGAACTTTGTTTGTACCTCCAAATGAAGGCGAGAAGGTGCACAGGGTAAAATTTTTATTTCCTTAAAACTTCCCCAGTTAATTACTCGCTTCAAGTGGAATATTTATAACATTACAATTTTTTTTTAAATTTTCTGTTTAGGCATATCTAATTAATTATGCACTCATTTGCAAACATTTCTAGAAATCTTAAAATTGGGTGAAAACAGGTTCAAAAAGCTTGTTTCATTTTGTAGAAATGTTAGAGTCAAAGGTTTTTACTGGGGCGTTTTGGATATATATATATATATTTTGTTTAGCGCTCCATAAATCAGAAAATACTGTAACCAACCTTAAAAACTGAATTTTTGGCCTAAAAATAGAATGTTGGCCATGAATAATATAAGAACATACCATCTTGAAAACCTTAAGAGTGTAAGAATGAAACTGAAAAGTTTTGTGTATCTAGGTGCTACATATTGGTGATTTTAGGCTCAGAGTAAGGGGGAAATAAATGGACTTTCTCATCAAACATAAGTGAATAGGCTAAAAATAGATATTACCATGAATAGTGTATAGGGTAAATTTTTTATCACAACAAATACTTCTTCCAACGCTAGTCCTACCAACAACCGCAGACCAACCAAATGACGAGCCAACAGATATAGCACAGCTTAAAATGTCAGCCACCACCTACACTACTGAGTACAGTCAGCTTTGTCGAAGAACTTGTATAATTGTCCATCATTATTCTAGTTTTCAAGCCTTTCATCTTAATTGCTGGCTGTTAAATTGGTTATACACAAAATGAATAGTCAGGAGAGAATGGGAGCGTTTGTCAAATATGAGAACAAAGTCCCAGACTGTGCTGTTTCTTGGAAGTGGACCAGTACAAACCCAGCTAATGAAATCCGTACAAAAGATTTTTGTTTTTTACAGCAGTACAACAAAGCTACATTTCGTCCCCAAGCAGGTGGTATGATAAGAAATACATACAGAAACACAATCATCGTAATTACAATTTACAGGTCCTGTCTTAAGCTCATAACGAGGCCTCCAACTGAGCTGCGTGCGTAGCAGATGTGTTTGAAAACGATTTTTTAGAGACACGAAAGGCGCTGCCTGGAAAAGCTCATTAAGTTAATTGGTGCTGGAACAAACTCAGAAATTAGAGACACAGAAAACAATTTACAAGGACATAAATTAACAGTGACCTGCGATAGGTAAAGAGAACAGCTCAAGTTAGACAGGAACTAAATGGAGATAAACTCAGGAATAAGTGGATAAGGGGGTTAATTTAAATTATAAGTCATCGTGAATAGTGACTGATGATGAGGGATAATAAAGCTGGATAAAGGTTAGGTGCACTGTGGCTACCTGTTAGTTTTACAGCAGTTTCTGAAAACACGTAACAATTAAAAACACAAAAAAAACACTAAAAAAAAAAACACTATTACACTAAAAATGAGACTGAATTATTGAGAGCAAGTGGTGAAGTCATCACAATTCAAAGAGCTGCCTCCTTTTCTGCTCTGATGAGTGATTTCAAACATGTCTTCATGTCAAAAAGAGAACATTAACAGCTCCTCAGTGCCCTCTAAATTAAACTATTTTGCCTTTTAAAAAAAAGACATGAGCATATTTTGGTCCTCCACCACTTAAACTAGTTTGTTAAACTTGCATTAATTGTTTAAAATTGACCTTTTATCACATTATAAAGTTAGTAAGACACATGTGTTAGCAAATAATTGCGTCTTTAAACATAGAGCAGACATGGAGCAACATTAGCATTCACTTGGAGTTACGTTTCGCTTTTCTTTTAGCTTTGTTTTGTTTTCCACTAACTCCAGATGGAGGAATCTGGCTCCTTGCTAAATGCTTCATTATGTTTACCCGATAATGGCTAAATTTGTTGATGTATAGTTTTGGTGCCAGGCAAATAGGTGGATTACAAATAGCTTTATTTACCAAAAACAGCATTGAGCTGTGGCCAGAAATGAGGTGAGACTGAATGAAAAAGTTGCTATGACACCAATGAAAAGACACCTGAAAGACAAAGTCTATAATAAATATAAATATAGTTTTCTTGTTATTTTTCCTCTTTGTCTTAACTTTATAATGATGCTCTCCACCTATTTAATTTAGAATTTATTTTATATATTTTTTTCTTCTTGTTGTTACTTTTAACTAATTTCTTGCAATTTGCGGGACACCTCATGCCAAGCTGCTGACTGCCTTTTTCTTTTCTCTTTTCCTTTTTTCTTTTTTTTTCTTTTTGCCATTATTTGACTGAAAACCAAC
Source organism: Plectropomus leopardus (assembly GCF_026936395.1). NCBI lineage: Eukaryota > Metazoa > Chordata > Actinopteri > Perciformes > Serranidae > Plectropomus > Plectropomus leopardus. The sequence continues at coordinate 24,836,693 of NC_142194.1, read as the reverse complement.
ATATTTGTTCAGGTTTCAAAAGATTTAAGTGCTTGTGAAAGGCATCTGAACACAGCACAAAAAAAACCCAAAACCTGATGGTGATCCAGATTTAAAGAGTTAAAAAACTGCTAGACACACCATGATGAACTTTTAAAAAAACAAACATTTTCTCCACAAATCCAACCATATGTCATCAGTTAAACCACATACCCCTCATTTCACTAAATGTCATATTTAATACTTTAATTATTTAGGCTATATTGATTTTGTTCAAATGGCACTTATTCTAAAAATGAATTCTGCTTAATTTAATTTGGTTTAACTGATGACATATGGTTGGATTTGTGGTGTGTGTGTGTGTGTGTGTGTGTGCACGTGTGCGTGTGTGTGTATGTGTGTGTTAGAGGGAGCGCAAAAACGAAGATAACTCATTAAGGCAGCATACCAGAACCAGACTAGAGTGCAGTGCCTAAAATGAGAAGCAGAGAGGGTTTTAAAGAGCTGCAGGCATGGTTTAAATAGAAGTGTTTCAAATGATGCCAATATATATACAGTATATACAGTTGAGGCCATATATTTAAATACACCTTGGCTAAAGGCACTAAACTCAAATTTTTCACAGCTCTGTATATTTTATGTTACCATATATTACTTGTGTTAAGTCAAAAAGCTATCTCCTGTATTTCTATTAGAAATAATCTTTAAATACTATTAAAGAAAGACATTTATTCCAGCTCTTATTAAACAGAACAAATTCACAGTGGGTTGAGTTGTCAAGTTGACTATCTTTTTAAACCATTTGAAATATTCCAGAAACTCATGGAATAACTTGTGGAAGCTTCTTAGAGGCCAGTTGTATAATTAGAAGCTAATTAGGATGCACTTGTGTTTTAAAGAGGAGTGCACATGTGTTTAAGGGCCTAGCCTTAGAATTTGAGCCTTTTTGCAATTGATACCATGGGAGAGTCCAAGCAACTTAGCCAAGACCTCAGAAAACGCTTGCACAGTTATGGTTCGTAATTTCCAAGAGTCTGAGTATTCCACGGGTGTCTGTGCAAAATGTTGTACGCAGGTATAAAACCTTGGAACTACACCAACAATTAATTGTTCAGGAAGAAAGTTAGAAATTAAAATAAATAACGCATTTTGTATGAAACTTTATCGAATCACAATTAACGTTTTAACTCTGACATCCCTACTTAATACTCTGTCACAAATTTGAGTTTAAGCACTCTAGTTTTTTGGATGTAAAAGAGAGTTGGTCATGCTAATTAAAACTTTTGGTGAGTTGGTCATTGGGATGGTCATTGCCCCATTGGAATAACATGTATGAATTTTGAAACGGGGTGAGGTTCCCCTTACTTTGAAAACTGGATCGACATTTTCTTGTACTGCATTCAAATGCAGAAGTATTTAAACCTCTGAACTTGGAGCAAATTGGCTAGATTTTTTTTCAGAAACAGGAAAGTCAATAACTTTGCCAGAAATGTCCAACAAACTGAAAGGCATTAGTAGATCTAGACAATTATTTCTTAAAAAGTGAGGGACAAATGTCTTGGGGAAAGGTACAAAAAATATATATTTATATAGAATTATTATCATTACATATAAAAAATTTACTTTATTGTATTTTAAGCACTTTTTCCAAGTTTTGTTCTCCATCTTTATTTTATTTTATTTCTTTATTTTATTTGAACTTTTATTTCTATTTATTTATTTATTTTATTTTATTTATGTGTTTGGGTAAATTGCCAGTGATACTGTTATAATGAGGCCGGTATTGATTTCCTACTTTTCTTAGAATTACCTTGAACAAAGTTCCTCAACCTTTTCTAAGTTTTTAAAGTGCAGGTGGAGGGCATGACTCACTGTGATGTCTCCTATTAAACTAAGGCTGAGAGGTTTCAACCTGACACCTTTGGACCTGACCAGTCACATCTGTTTTCCAACCAGCTTTTTATTTTTGGACTGCACCTCTCCCAAGTCTCCTGAGCCTTTAAAAACTGATTTATTTCATCACATGAATCAGAATAACATAAATGAAGAAAATGAATGCTGGAATGAATAGTGTAATTTATTAAGTGTCTTTTGAACAGTGCATACATTATCATTCACTGATCAAGTGGGCATGTTCTCCCAATGGAAGGAAGAGACGCTCCTTTAAATCTAATTAGACTGATTCATTTAACTATAATTAATACAACCGGGGATTTCAAACATTTTTAGGATAATAGAATTAAAATAAAGCTAAGCCAATAAAGGCTTATGAATCGTGGTGGTGAAGTGTAGGCCAGCAGAGTCAAACTATTGTTGAACAGTTGAACATTTACCACGCAATCAATAAAACCATTATTTAAAAAGAAAAGCAACAGTAATGAGGAAAAATTGAGGCTGATTGATTCATAAAGCAACAATAACACCTCTGCACTTTCTTTTGTGCTCCAACAATTCCTCTGAAATGCCAAAGTCAAGTTCTCAAAGAAGCGAAAAGGTTGGAATGGTGCTTTAGAGAGATTATTCATTTGCCGACAGTCGCTGATGACGTGAGGATTCGAGTGAAGAGAGCAGAGATCAGCTGCTCTGGTGGTGTTTGAGCCAACAGACACGTTCATTTTGATTACAGTTCTGCTCTCACACCTGCAGCTTGCACAGAAGGAGTGAGGATGGGAGAGTGGGGCAGAGAAAGCACAAAGACGGGGATTCCCAAATTACGCATTACTCAAAAATGATAAAGTAGTGACACCCAACTTGAGTGATATATAATGGGAATTGCTTTTGTACTTTTAGTATATATAAGGTGCCAGAGTGAATAAAACAGCATAAAAAAGAGCTTTTTATTTTTAAAAAAAGTGCCAGTGGAGGATCCCTGCACCCCCTGACAGAGCCTTTAGCTTTGCCCCTTATGTCCTAAAATACTAAAAACATGCTAAAATCCTAAATCTTTAAAATCTCCTAAAATCCCAGAAGCATCCTGAAATCACAGAAACGTCTTTAAATTCCAGAAACGTCCTAAAATCTGAAAAATATTCTAAAATCCAAGAAATGTCCTAAAAACCTAGAAATATCCTAAAATCCTAGAAATGTCCTAAAATCCCAGAAACATTCTAAAATCTTAGAAATATCCTAACATTCAAGAAGTGTCCTAAAATCTTTAAAACCTCTTAAAATCCTACAAACTTGGGATGCCTAAAATCCTTGAACTGACCTTGAATCCTTTATGTTACTATAATCGCTGTTAATCAGAGCAAGTTGTGACATTTAGAGCAAATTATGACAACAGGCAAACATGAGCTGCTGTGTCTTAACTCAAGTTTAGAATGTATGTAACGTAAAAAAATGTGTTTTGTGTGGTGAAATATGCAAAACATCACAATCTGACCATGTCTAAAAACAAAACAAATAACCCACCACATTTATTAACAAATAAAAAAAAAAAAAATCCAGGTAACCAGGTTACCATTCCTCACCTGACATTTCTACAAGGATGGCAAACATTGTGACTCATGCACATAAATATAGAACAGTTTCTATGCTACACGAGTGAAGTTTCAGGCAGAATTAACAGGAATGAAGAGACGTTTGATGACTCTACTCAATCAGTCGTTTGTCTCCTCTGTCACCTGCCATACACTCTCACACTAACTAACAGAAGCAGATAAAGTGACAGCTACTTATTCATTTCCAAATGATAGATGATGTGAGAAATGATGACTTGCAATCTCAATGACATCGAAATTTGGCCAAAATTCAATTACACCTCTCCAGTGACAGCCAATCCAAGATGTCTTCACCTTTATGTTGTTGCTCTTTAAATCTTTCTTTGATTTTAGTCTATCAAAGATTGTAAGGAACGTTAATGGTAAGGACTTAATTGCAAACGTTCTGAAGTAACACTGATGTTTGAAATGCCAAATCCTAGCCATGAAAAGTGGCTTGTCTGCAAGTCCTCATGATTGATGGGCAGCCAGCCACCTCCCCTGTCCCCTGGGGGGTCCAGGATCAGCACCTTGGACAGCGACTGTGTTGGGCTTTGTGCAGAGCGGTTTATAAATTCCAGCTGTAAGGCAGAAAGAGATGACAGACAGAAGGCTGATCTATTGATGGGCAACATTTATCATAGCTTAATAAAAGAGATTAAAAAGAAGAGAGAAAAAAGATTATTTTACATCAGCAAAGCAGTCAGCTCACATACAGCTGACAATCTGATGTCACAGCCCCTTTTAATGGCATGAAAAAACTAATTAAAAACAAATTTTTAGAAAACTTATCAGATGACATATATCAGCATAGCGAGAACTACTTAAAGTGACAGAAAGCATCTTGTAATAATTCATTTAACTTTATTTTTGAATATTTAGTTTGGCCTATGCTCCATTTGCTGGCACAGAGTGAGCAAGGTTTATTGCCTTTACTGCAGCTGCGAGGGGGCGATCAAAATATTTTGGCTTCACTGAAAGGGGAACTTTAATTTCGGCCTTCTTTATATGTAGACTATGTATATTGTAGAACAAGCTCTGCACTCTTGCACGTTTTTTCACCTCGTCACTGTTGGTTGACAGTGATAATATTATCAACAGTATTAGCTTGACCCAACAAACCTGATCAATTTGCTCAATGGGAAAGGTGCAAGTAATTGAAGTCTACTTGTATTTTTCTTTTGATCACAACTGTTAAGGAAAATGTGGTGGCAAAATTACCTAGCGGACCTCTATCACTGACGGGTCCAATAATATGCTGCTGTCAGGGTCTGTCTGCACAGCCAAGATAGCAAAAACCTTGATTAAAAGGTGTTTCTCTCCGTCCCCCATGGGGTAAAATGTTAAAAATAGGTTAGCTCTGACATGAAAAGGAACCCTATTAACAGATGCTGTAGAAAAAACCTTCTTGAATTTTGACCCTTTGAAACAATCTTTGTGAAGGTATTCATACGTTGTATTACAGTGTTAATGGAAAATTGTGTATGATATATAAAAAAGCGATAGAAAACCCATTGAAAATGACAGTTATCTTGAGTAACTCCTGTTCTGTGCATAGCTCTCTAATGGCTTCACTATTGGTCAGGTCACTGGATGTCTGGGAAGTACGGTAATTCAGCTCTAATGCTCTAAGCGCTCTAAGTGGTCAAACACAGAGAAAAATGCAATACAAGGTCAATTTACCAATTACCATATACATTTTGCATAAAGCACAAGTGCTATTGTCAGTCATCATCACAAACAAGCCCTATATTTAGCCTGCGAAACGTGAGCAATTTGGTTAGCTTTGTGTCACAAACATGGGAAGAAGGCAATGAACAAGGAAAGATGAAATTACTTAAAATAAGCAAGAAATTAGCTAGAAAATTACCTGAAAAACAAAACAAAACAAAAAAATTAAAAAGAAAAAGAAAGTTAAAAAAGGTGAACAATACTTGAAAAAAGTGCATACAATTATAATAGAAAGTAAGCAATTCTAGAGTTTTTTTTTCCATACCTATTTTCCCTAGACATTTTTCTGCTGTTTTTTCAATGTCTATGAAAGAAACCTCACCAATTTTTCAAGGCCCAAAGTTTTAAATATTTGTGAAAGATGTCTGAAAGCAGCACAAGAAAAGTAATGTCAAGCTAGGTTTCAAAGGGTTAAACAACTGGTTTTGATGGGCCCCTCCCAGAGCCAGGTCTGTTGGAAATCTGTCCTAACTGGGAGATGAGGGGGACCAGACGCATCTGCCAGAGCAAATAAAACACGAGCTTACAGTTTTTTCTGGTTCTCAGGCCAGAACTCCTCTGTCATAATAAATTTCAAAGGACAGAAAAAGAATATTTTGTCTTCACAGGAAACGTAGTTGGATTCTTAAAATGAAAATGTCGGATTAGAGGTAGCATCATGGAGCAGCTGATTTATTCAAAATGATTTTGGCTCTATCACTTGGAATCTGTGAGTAGCAGCTTAGTGGTTTTGTGATTTTGGGGAGCTCTGTTCTCTGTAATGTTGTCTGTGCTGAGATGTGGATAAAAGCCTGATGTTCAGTTGCTGTCCTGTGCCAAGGAAACCCATTTAACTTATAAAGCTCTAATTTTCATCAAGCATTGGTTTTCTAGATTTTATTCAGTGTGAGGTTTCTTAAGACAGCGTGACAGAGTTTGAAAGAAGGTGTCTCATTACAAATGCATGAAATTTGGCAACTCTGCCTGGCTTTCTCTGACGTTATCAGCTGAACATACCAGGTGTCTCACATACTGTATTCTACAAATAAACTGAAAAATAATTAGCATGTACAACACACACCTGCATGGATTACTGTACATGCATTCAGAATCCAGATTCATAGGCCAATGCAGTTTTGATAACCTCAGAGGCTGCAGGGCGGGAAATAATGTGTAGTTAGCATGCAGTTTAACCTTGTTAGTCTGCCTTGACTTCTCAGCTTTGATCCCTCCCTCCCACTATCCATTTCTGCCCTCCCTTTTTCCCTCTGGATGTGTCAGTCCTCAGATATCTCCCTTTCTGCCATACTTTAGGACTGTGCCTAATCCGGCACAGTCCTCACTTTCAATTTGTCCTCATCTCGTGGCCTTTGCTCAGATTGAAACCATTACATTCTACCTCTGCCCTTTCCTTATACATTTCCTGTCTTGTTATCCACTCTATGACCTCCTCAGACCTTGCCTTAATTGCTGCTGTGCTTGTTAATACCTTCAAACCCAAGTGTTTCAAATTAATGCAGGTTTTGCCCTCCAGTGCTCTGTGTAATGTTTGGATGTCATGGTGTTTGACTTTCAAAATTAAGCCTTCATGTAGTCTTACATTTCTTTAAAGCTGTCATGTTGAGTGACATGAATTATGGTTTAGCTAGTGCTCCTGTAAAAGCATACACGGCATAGAGGTTGAGGTCATGGTCGTATCCACCATTAAAATCACCAAGGTCCCAACCTCTATTATTTTATTATCAGTTTTTGTTAGGCTATTATCAAGTGCACATAGGGGTAAAATTCATTATTTGCTTCAGTTAGGTATGCTGAGAGCAAACAGGTGATCAGTTCAAAGAAGAAATTAGCAGTAAAGCTGTCGAGTAGTGGTAAACGTACAGTGTAGGTTTCACTTTTTCCATGAAAAATGCAACCGAACACAGTGTGCAGCTGTAGCACACAGGGAGAAGAGGAAACGTCAAGAGTCGGTTAGAAAAACTCACAAAAATTCAGACACTCTTATGACAATAGGACATTGGTATGTTATGTATAGTTTGCATAATTGCAGTGTTAAACCAAAGTTGACCAGATCAAATGTAACATAACAAAAATATGAACCTTTATTCAAACATTAGTTTGGACTTTCAGGTGGGAAAAGGCCCTAAAACAAAGTGAAATGCAACTGCACTACAATATAAAGTTAGAGGAGAATTATTATTGGCAAGGAGATTCAGTTGCAGAACACACCACCTAATGTGCCATTTGTTTGAAACTGAGCAAAAAAACAACACACACAGAGAGAGATGCCACTGGGCGAGAAGTGTTGGTCCTCAGCGTGAGACTGCAGTCCTAAAGCTCAAAACAGACAAATTAGCTTCATTCAGCTGCCAATCAATGATAGGCTTTCTTGAATGGTATTTATGGAGCTTGTATCTGCAAAAGCAACATAATAAGGAAAGCGGGGAATCGTTTCGAACCACAGTTACAGTCCATTACCAGGTTGCACCAGTTGGCCTTTTCCAAGCCTGGTCCTGCCTACAAAGTCGCTCTTTGTTACAACCAGTCCTTCGAAATCAATTTTCCCTGTGTTGCACAAACCAAACTTGACTACACCCAGTCTTAGCGATGCATGTACAGGTGAATGCCCTGCCCATGTGACTGTGGCTACTCCCAAACAGCACATGCTGAGGAGGGTTTCAGTGAAATTTATGAAAAATTAACAGAAGTTGCCAGTGATGTGTTGGTAAGAATGCTTGTAACCAATAGGCAGCAAAACACAGACAACATGCCATCAATTGAAGATGGGATGATTCCCTGGCTTGTTTTTTTTTTATATATTATGCTCCGTCTCAGCAGATAGGCTACCAGGTAGGTGAAGTGATCTGCACAGTTGGGAACACCTTGGCCAGGTGCTCTCAGGATATAACACCTGCCACGGTGGGTGAGATGCTCTGCTCCCTCAGATGCATTCAGCCTGTTCTCACTCTGAACTTGTAACAGTGCTTTTGATGTAAGATTGTAATGCCAAAAGCCATCTTTCCTGTCCACCTGAAATGATGCTGGACGGCGTCAGGCCTGAACAAGGCAGGACAGAAACGTGTGCAGCTTTATTATATGCCAGTGGATGACTGGATGGCAGCTGCCGCATCACTTGAAAACACAGTTGGAAGGAACCTGAGGTGTCCACATGAAATCTGGCATGGCAGCATCAGGTTAAAATGCTGCAGGTGGCAACATGATACAAGGAGAGTAAGGGTGCCCATAGGATGGCTGTAGTTGTCACATATTTCTGCTTTGCAGTGGACTTCCTACATATTACGCTCTAGGTATCCTTCCGAGCCTACTGTTGATGCTTTGAGAAAGTAATATCATGATGTAAACAAGTGGGATGCCGCTGTACTTGGCTATGTTTAGGCAACAATTTATGCAACTCCTTATATTAAGTTGTTAGTGACAGTGTTTAAACCTGTTGCTGTCCTGCGTTCTCAACTACCACCGCCTGTCCACGTATCTGTCTGTTGCAGCAGGTGCCGTCTAGCTTTCCGCTGGCACATAATAACGCCACAAACGGTTCTGTCCAGCTGCATTCTATCCTGATGCCATATAGTGGCGTATCATGCAGACATGAAAAGTGGCAGTATTTGACAACATCGTAATGAGGACTTGTGGGGGCTTCAGTGCGAAAACCACCACCTTCAGTAACTGCATGAAGATTAGGGATGAGCTTAGGCAGGCACATTTTTTCAAGACAGTCAGTTAGAGGGGGCCAATCATGTAGTGTTTATGCCATACTTTCTGGTTTGTGCACCAGTGTAGCCTTCTCTGTTCGCTGCGTTGATTTCACACCCCATACCATACTGAAACTACTGACGACTTTTTTACGTCCCTCTCAGTGTAAATTTTAGATTTTACAAAATCAAACTTCTCTACCATTTTGTTGACCATATGACAAGCCAACTAAATTCCGTACCTAATACCTCCTGCACTGTCCAAACGTAAAAAAGAAAAGGAAGACACAATGGTGTCATGGTACAGAGGACCTCCCTCAGCCAGATTCAAAGGTGGTATTAAGAATCAATGTCAAACAGTGCTGGCATTAACAACAAAAGAAACATTGGATCAGATAAATGTCCAACCCTAGCATCCGCTGTATCCTCTCTATCTACCTCATGCTACCACCTGTTCATGTGATTCTCTGCATTGCTTGAATGTAGGCTATCAGGAGTTCTAATGACACACTTGTTTAGGAACAGCACTGGATCATGAAGTCTTTCCCTTTTTTTGCAGGAATGGTAGAAAAGTTCAGTCTTTCTCTGTTGTCTGTTTTCCTGTGAAGGCATCCCCTCCTGTAATTGAGTCAACTCAGTCTATTATATTGAAAAGAGGAAGCTAGCGTGGGAGTTCAGTAAGCAGCCAGAACCTCAATCCCTGTCTGCTCTGACAAAGCTGGCTTCACAGGATGCTAGATTTACTTTGGACTTTACTGATCAATGACAAACCTTCACAGTTCCCCCCATGAAATATGGTATATCACTGTAAAAGATGCTTTCAAACCGACAGTGCCACCAGTGAGTACAGGATCGAAAAAAACTTATAATCTTGATGCCCTTTTTTCAGGATCAGCCTTTTCCATTGATTCTCTCAAAAACCTGAGTATACGGCTATTTATAAACAGCCTCCTTACTTGCAAGACAGTCTTTCTATAAATTTACACAACCATCTTTCACGGAGTTTCTAGAAAATGATTTGTGGTCCATTTTAAATTATGCTTATTATTTCCTACCTTCAAGTACATACCCAAGATATAATGCATGCCCTCCAAATTAATGTCTTTGTCAAATGTGGTAGCCAATCAACCACACTCTTTCAGGGCTAATTTATAGACACAAATATGGACACAGTCTTTTATCCATAATTTGCGTTCTATTCGTCCATATTTTTGCATGTACACTGCAATCTTATGGACAAGGAGGGAACGGAGCAATACCATGTGGCTGAGTTTCCTAGCTAAATACTGCTGTTTTGGTGCATTGTATGCCCTTTCCATACTTGATAATTTTGGCTGTGTTCATGCATATGGCATACATTTTGGCAAGATTTTTGTTTAATCTTGGAATTTCCAGCTTACTCCTACAATAAGTACACCATGGAAACAAATTTGTGACATTTATACTGTTAAGTGCTGTGAGGCAACAGTGCTAACCACAACACCACTGTGCCACCCATCCCACAGTCATCATAGCATAAAAAACATGCATTGCATTATTTCTGGGTTTCTGGGCTTTTCTTTCATTCTTTTTTACTACTTTCCACCTCATTACTTTTTTAAAATTACATTATATGTATTACATTATACATTACATACATTATGTAATGTAATAATAATGTATTATACATATATATTTTAGGTGAACTGTCACAGTCAATGTTGCTGCTAACAATCAAAACTGGCTGTGATAATCAAAACAAAGCAAAACAAAAATGCATGTATTATATTGAAAATAATTCTTTTTTTGTATTTTTTTCATGTAAAACATTGTGGCATCATGAAAATGTGGCATTTAAAGGGTTAAAATTCTGAAAATTAAAACTCAATGAAAGTAGAAAATCATATTAATGTATCATATTTTTATAGCCTGATTTTTAAAAAAAGGGCATTTTGTGTGCAGAGTGGTATGAGTGTGAATATTTGACACTGCACACAAAATAATGATGTATAAAAATCACTTTTGCTGCTAATCATTGACATATCCCAGGCTGTAAAAATAAAGAAAAACAAAAAAATCTACCTAGCATGTAGTTTATTGTAAATAATTATTTTTTGTGTCTTTTTTTTCATCTAAAAAAAATAGCGGCATCATGACAAAAATCTGGCATTTAAGGGGTTACATTTCTGAAAAACTGATGACAATTTACAAATTTATTATTAGGATTGATGAAAAAAACTTTTAGTATATAATCATTTTTAAAGCTTGATTTTGAAAAATGCATTTTGTGCACAGAGCGATACGAGTGTGTGTAATATTAAAGTGGCCCTAAAGGTTAAAAGTCTCTTGAAATTCTTATAGTGTATGGTAGGAATTATCCACATCTAGACTCAGATTCTGGTTTTCGTACATGTGTGTTTTTATTTTCTGGCTTGTTCATTTGGAACCTGCTTCACCCCTGCAGCTCGTGTGTGTAATCATCTGGCCTGCCTCCCCGGCTGGACTCACTCTCCAATTAGAGTCGGAGTTTATATAGTGAGGAGAGTTTTCGCATGCTGTTTGTTTGTTGCTCATGTTCGAGCCTCCTCTGCCTAAAACCTGTGATTCTTTCTTTTTTTTATAGCTGTTTATGATGCCCTTCTTTCCTAACAATTCCTTGTTTGTTAGCGTCATTACAGACTGTCAGTTACTTGTCTTTAAGCCTTAGCTTTGATTTAGTTACCGGTATTTAATCCTACCTCCCCAGGCTGTGTGTCTGCCCTTACATTTTCAATTTCCTTCCACATGAACTAGTTTGTGAGATTTTTGTCACATTAGCTTCACAACCTTGTGCCAAGAAATCCCTTTTCCCACTCCCTCCAGCGAGCATTTGATAAGACGATAAGCGATCCACTAATATAAACATTAATGTCACCCTCTACTCAAATGGGTTTCCCTTATTGTCCATTTATATGTTTGAGCTTCACTGTGCAGAATGATGCCTGTGTAGAGTTTGACACCAGAAGGCTCTTTTCAAATTCACCTGCTGAAGCTTTTGTTGTTAACCCTCAAGGACTGTTTGGTGCATTTTAAGCGCTTTTCATTCTTCTTCTGTGATACTTTTGGCTGTGTTCATGCATATGGCATAAATGACTTTGTCTGTCTCATTCTCGTGAACACTATATATCAGGAGTACCTTGAGGGAATTTCTACAGATTTGGCAAAACTGTCCTCTTGGAGTCGCCAGTGAACTGATATGAATTTGTTTGTCGATGGTCAAGACCAGTGTGACCTCACAAAACGTGTTTCTGGCCATAACACAAGAATAAATAATCTGATTATGACAAATGTCTCATAGATTCAAATTATGAAGTTATGACATTTTACCTCCAACAGGTAAAAACCGTTAAAAAAAAAGATTAAAAATCATAAATATTCATCATAATCATAACAAGACATGCCTCAAAATTAACAAAAAAAAAGGAAAAAAAAATATTAGCTGACAATAAAAAACGAAGACACAAAAACAAAACAAGACATGGCCCTGGAAAAACTGCGGAAAGGTATGTATAAATTTTATGATTATTTTAAATAGTTTTCTAGATGTTTTCGCCATTTTTTTTTAAAATTTCTGATAATCCTTTCCCTTTTTTACACAATTTTTTGTCCATAACTCTTGCAGTTTGTGGAACATTTATTCCCAAGTTGGCCTTTTTTAATTGTGCCCATTTTTTCAAAAGAAATCAAAAGAATTTGCTCAGTTTTCGAAGGTTTAAATACCTGCAAAAGACATCTGAAAGCAGCACAAGACAACAGATGCCGTCCTAGGTTTCAAATGGTTAATGCCTCATTGTACCAGAGGCATTGCACTTTCATACATTTCACATTAAAATAAATCAATACATCTTGTTTGATTCACTTAATTTATTCAGTTAGTTTAAAAAACATATGCTCCTAAACTCTTCAAAACCAACTGCATTATCACTTGGCAAAACTCAATATGCACAGTGCAGCTGGCAGCGAACACTTGTTACAAAGACAGAGTGTGTGTATCAGGTTAAAAAAACTCCCTCAGCAGGCTACAAATCTCCTTAAGTCCTTGAGCTCTCTCTGTGCCACATAATGCACATTTCAATAATACTGACTCAGTTATTCAGTCAGCAGCAATGGGACACTCACTCTTCTTGACCTGCTGGCTCTTCTGGTCCGGTCAGTAAAACCATTTGGCTGTCTGCTCTCACTGAAATATGAAACTTCATGTGCAACCTTGCTATGACATTGATGTGCTGGGGAAGCTTCTAGTAGTTGTATATATTTTGAGCCGCTTTTGTTTTCTTTGACCTGACTAAATATGTAGCCTGTCATCAGATTTTGTCGTATTTTTAGAACAAGCCTTTGTATTTTTCTATGCAAATAAATTATTAAATATACATTATTTGCACAGCTTAAATAATCTTATTGAATAGGCCATATGAGCTACTGGAAGTTCATACTATTATTTAAGCCAGAAGTGCGGAGACAGAATACACATATACTATGCAGGGGTATTTTTTGGACACGCTGCTATGATCCACAGAGGTCTGTGTCCAGCTGTGAGGGTCAAAAAAAGGTCATGTAGCTGTCACACAACCATGATGACCACAGACGACCCCAAATGCAAAGCCTCAGTTTGATTCAGTGAGCGAGCAGAGAGACTGAAGTGGAAATCTGAGCCGTGCACCATAATGTCCTGGATAACTGGATGTTCTGAGCAGGGCCGTGCAGAGACCTTTGAAGGGGCAGGTGCTCAAAGTTTAAACGGGGCACATGGAGCACGTATTTGAAGCATCATAGAGAAACATACCTTACAGTATAGCTGGTTAAATGGTAGCAACCTATATTCATAAAGAATGTAACATGGACTCAACATACATCACTGTCCACACCTCATATTATAGTGTACTGATATGTTTAAACAAGAGGTTGAGAAAATCATAATTCAAATTCTTCTAATTATTACAATTGTTATTGTTGTATATGTAGGCTAAATTGCATAGTTTTACTGAAATAACATACAGTATAGCCTATGCCTCATTGCCTCTACAAACACAGGAAAACCACTGCAACTGACAGTAAAATTATACATCTCTCTAATGCACTCGGCCAAAGACAAAAGAAACATATAGAAACAAAAAGAAGCCTGATTCAGCATGTGTCATTAACTCGGCTATCATTCATGAGAGGTGAGTGTGTGCAGACTCAGTTGCACACACTCACTTGCTCATGCTCACTTTACTTCGTCAGTCATCTTTCAATGAAAGAATACACCAGATGTGCACAAACAAATATCGCTGCACATCCTACTCACCGGAGTCATTGGGCTATCAGCTGTTAAATAATTAGCAGCACGAAGGAACAGGGCTCCACTGGGCACGTCTGGGTGGTGAGTGACGAAGTGTGGGCACGTTTATGTGGATCATGTGACCGACCAAGGGCAACCACATACACACACACATACTCGACAAAAGGGCACTTTGGGCATCGAGAGGAAAAGGGGCAGGTGCTCCAGCACCCTCCGCCCCCCCCTCTGCACGTGCCAGGTTCTGAGGACTAGCAGGGGGCGAAAAGCATTAGAGCGGGAGTGTGAGGGATCAACACCGCATATGCTAAGATGTATGACATCTTGGGTATGCTGAAACACAGGGAAACTGTTGGAGCTGGTAGCTGAAGAATGTATAAGCAAACAGATCACGGCAGCAAACTGTGGCCACAAAGTTCACTTCAGGCAACACAACTCATCCCCTGAAGCTGAATAAACTCCTGAAAATAAAATTGTTTTTGACCAAAGTCTGACATTCTAATAGAAGAGTTACCTTAACATTATTTTTTTTGCAGCTGCCCGTCACAGTATCCAATGATAGTCTAAGGGAAAATGTATTTTTGGGCCTAATTGCATCCCGTGACCGACCCAGGGAATTGCAATACCACTGTTTGGCCACTACAAAAACTTGCTTCAAATCTTGTGGAATACTTTTTGTTAAAGAATCATGGGTCTATACAGCTTCTATCCTGCGTCATTGACCACCCCCACCCCCTTCCCAAAAGAAATGGCTGTAACTATATATGAAGTATCTGTTGTTCTTCCTGGAAACTATATGTAATTTGCATGATTTAAAAATATCAGATCATGAGTCATTTCCTGCTGCTCTGATCTCCTTCCTGCTGTTTCTCTTGAGACAATCACGACCATTTACTTCATTCTTTCCCTCCATATCTCCCTGCAACCACTTTGAGCCCACATTATTCTCCCTCAGCCAGCCCTCCATCAAAGAACGCTATTATTGGTTCAGTTTGACAGTTAAATCACAAGCAGGGTGGGCAAGGTTGTTGTGCACCCACATTACCTGCTCAACAGCACAGTGGCCCCACAGACCTTCCACAATTACTATAAAACACGAGTATGGGATCAGAACCGAAGTAAGCAGGATGGTGAATGTGGGAAGAGAACATGGGACGTCTTTGTCCAAAAAAAGCCATCAGTCATTTCAAACATTGTCCAGAGAGTCTGGGAACGAGCACTAGGCCCAGACTGTCCCCATCTGCCGCCACGTTTCTCCTTTTAACTCATATTTATCTGACTGGCAGACCGCTCTCGAGATCTTGGTCCGACATCAGTTGGTGGCTGATGTAAGAGCGTTATGGAGCCAAGAGAGTGAGCTGGGCCATGTTTTGCACAGATTGCACTCGCATATGTTTTTTTGGGGGGGACTTCTAGGTCGTATCACATTTAATGCTATATACTAGGGTTGTTGTGGGAGTAGTAATTCATGTCCATAATGGAGTGCACTAAAACAAATGATAATGATACAAAATAAGTGATATGCACTCTGATACCAGAATGCACCATCAGCCAGGTTTGTTAAAAAGTGCTATCCATCCAACCCCGACCATACCAGATGGTGGCAATAACACAAGATATTAGTTTTGTATCGTTGTTTGATAAATATCTCAATTAAGAGCATAGAAAACATTAAACCCAAAGTCTTCCAGCATAGATTTATTTATATTCCTGTGGATACGACCATAAGCCAAATTGATTAATCCTTTGAATCCTGGATCAGCATCACTTTTCTTGCTGCTTGCTTCTTCTTAATTCTGTTTATAATTATCATAATTACATATTCAAAGAATGTCACAGAATTGTTACAAATTTTTATACACACTTGCAAGTCTTGTTTGCCTTGTTTGCGCTTTTTTCCTTTTTTTTCCATTTGTTTATTTTTTTTTCAGGTAACATGTTTCTACTAATTTCTACTAAGTTTTGGGTCATTTCTTTTTGTGTTGCTGTTTTTTTTTAAAAAAAAGAAATAAAGACAATTCTCTTAGGTTTCAAAAGCTTAATTTTCTTCATAGAATAATTGTGTTAATGAACAAAGACAAACTCTTTTCAGTAGTCTAAAAAAAAATAGATTTTTGAGAATCAGGGAGATAATTTCTCATATGATTTCTAAACATAACAGTCCGGTAATCAGTGTATAATGACTACCAAGTTTGTAAAATGGTCTACATTATTAACATGTGTATGGTGTCTTCCAGTGGCGTAGAGCCAAATTCAGGGCCCCATGCATAACCAGTGGGCCCCCTGTCCTTCCACTTCTAATACATGTCTCTGTCATGTACCTTTTTATTTTTATTTTTTAAGCTGGTGTAATTTTTTTATCTATTAATATTTTAATGATGTTCACCATCTTAGTTGTCTGCTAATCACTAATTAGCACTAAACACACACCACAGCTAAGGGTGATGGAAATGTCATCATTATTGATTTATGGCATCTGCATTGATTTATAACACCTGCAAAAGTATTTGACAAATTAGATGAATTAGATTGAGTCAGGATATAACCTTTTTTTTACATTTCACCCTGCTGGGGACAGAAATGTGTGTACCAAATTTCATTATAGCTCATCCAGGCATTGTTGAGATATTTCATTTTAGACCAAAGAATTCAATGGCTGACAGATGAAAGGGAATACAATACAATTCAGTAGCATGTGAAATACTAGCTTGGCCTGAAAGTTTCTGGAGTCTTTTTTTTATTAGACTTTTAGCACCTGGCAACACTGCTGACAATGTCCAACATCTCAACTCATCATCAGATGGCTGCAGCCTCTGCTGAACTATAAATACATTCCTACACAGTAAGCTGGTATGTTGAAACATCTTGATGGAAAAAAATCAATCCAGCTTTAGTCTGACTAGGGCTCAACCTTCCGAACCCCTCCCACACTATTCTATGGTACACATTTCATTTCACTTTTCTTTATTTATCAGATTCTCATCATACCTTCAGCCATCTCTATTGAAGCCAGAATCCAACTGACCTAATGGCTGCCTGGAGGATTATTCTTCTTTTCTTTAAAGCACAGGTCTTATTTTTCTAATGTACACTGAACAAAAACACTTTTATTTTTTCTTCAATCTTTTACAGGTTTAAGTTAATGATGTAAGACTTTTTGTGCATTGAATAAATATATATCCTTAAAAATTTGGTCACAAATTTGTTAAAACCTGTGTTAATGAGCTCTTCTTATTTTCCAAGATCATCCATCCACCTGACAGGTGTATCATATCAATATGGGGCTTGGAAAGGTCATAATAAGGTCACTCTAAAATGTTTGATCACAAACACAATGCCTAATGTGTAAAGAAGTGTACCATTGGTATGCTGTTTCACATGGTCTGAAAGCGTAAACCCCCAAATTTTGGCTTGAGTGCTCCTTCCATGGAGTGTGAAAAACGTCTAAAAAATGGGCAAGACTGGGAGGGGGGCTAAGACATGCCGATCCATCTCTCAATCCACAGCACCTCTTGGTTGGTGATAAAAGCAGGCTCCGGCTACCAGGATCTGCCGATATCTAAATTTAATTGCAATAGTCAGGTTTCAACCTTTAGAGGGCAATCACTATGCTATTTATACACAATATGTCAAATTTAAATACTTTGCACTCAAATGTCAAGTTGGATCTGAATCAACAAACAACATATATTGCTTTTCAACTGAGAAAAAAAGTGTTTTGGTGATTTAGTTATTCTTTAATGTCCATTTTACTACCGTAAGACTTCTCTCATACTGAAGTTGATAGAGCATTCAACTTGAATTATTTTAGTATATTTACCCAAATGCTTCACCTATTAAACCTCAACTTCAGCTATTTAATACCTTGACTACACTAAATTTCAGGGGGAAACATTGTACTTTTTTTACTCTGCTTTATATATTTTATAATATATTATAAGTTACTACTTCTTTTGCAGAGTCAAATTAATAATATGAAATACAATCAAAAGAAATGAAGATGTGTTAACAAAGGACTTCATTGATCCCAGAGGGGAAATGACCAATCTACCCAGCAGTATTTAAGTAACTAAATTAGCCCCAACATATTGTAATTAACACATGAATGTATCAGTAATTATAATCAAATAATGTAAATTATTCTGAAATAGACCCTTTTGTATAATTAGTACTTTTACTTTTTGTACTTTAACTACATATTAATGCTAATACTTGCTTAGAGTTTTGGATTCAGAACTTAAACCTTTAGTGTATTTGTATGCAGTCATATTGCTAGTAGTGCTGCACCTAACGATATTTTGTTTTATCAATTAATCTATCAGGTTTTTTTTTGATTAATCGATGAATCCATCGATTATTTTTTAAACTGATCTATTATTTTTTTTATAACTTAATAAATATAACAATGAATTTACTGAAAATAACATTTTAAATTTGTCATACACTGCAGGGCATTATTCCTAAAAAAATAGCCTGATCTTAACTGGTAATCTGTGTTTTACAGTCTGATATAAAGTCCAAAACAAAATTAATGAGAGAGCTTGTTCCACTCAAGTAAAAGGAATGTAGTATAATCTACATTTAGCAATCCAGCAACAAAACAGTAACTCTTTGTTACAGTAACAAACCTCAAATGTAGCAGTCCAACAAAACATCTTACAGTAAAATTAGTGCAATTTAAATAACACTATAACTTTTCTCTGACAAAAATTATTATAACTAGTACATTTTTTCTGCATCAAAATAGACCAGCCTTAACTGGGCCTTAAGGCATACCGCTGCCTGCTGAAGTAAAATTTACGTAGTGGCCAAAAGTGGAACAACAGTGTCACGTGACGCACACTGGCCCAGAAAGACTTTTCCCTATTTGTTAATATTGGGAAAGACACCTCCTTAAATAACTGGATAATTTTTTTTGAGACATGTTGACTTTTCAGAATGCATTTTTTTATTGCCATTATTAAAAACATTAAGTCCTAAAGACGTAAAATGCGCTATTTTCTGAATCAAGATTTGGAATTCAGTGTTTCTCCGGACATAAAATGAACATGCATCGGACCCGCGGGACTCTACCGTGAGAGCACGCATGTAACTCTAAGAGTTTCTGATACAGCACAGGCTTCGTACCGGCTGTAGTAATGGATATTTTTGCTGTAAATGTTCGGCTGTCGTTAATCACTTCCACGCATGCTCTATGGGCCAGCAGATCCGGGTATTTTACACTTTTCTAAACCCGCAAAAAGAGTTTTCTCTGCTTCATGCGCCACTGAGCAGCTCTCATGAATGAGGCCCCGCCACCACGGCTGTATACAGACTTCCTTTTAATACATCCAAGGTATTACTTCAGTAAAAGAGCTTCATTCTTCTTCCACCATTGTTTGAAAGTCTAACATAAAGTTAATATCAGGGGAAGTTAAATGTCTAAACAAGAAGCTTCCAGTCATATTACTTTCTTGTGTTCAAAAGATGAGGAAAACACTTAAACAAGAATTCATGGCAAAGAGGAAAACAGCTTAAATCTCTCTTGTAGATCAAAGACTGCCTTTTCTCAAGTGCCCCCCTCAAGTTTTTCATCTATTTTTCCCCCATTGATCTCAATCTACACAACATATGAGAGAGCCATTTCAATTTACTCAATGATTGTCTCCTTTTAGAAGTCAGAAAGTTTCCAATTATGGGAGCTTTGGGACGAGTTTTCATCGTCAGATCCTCAACTCCTATTGTTTGTCTCTAAGTCCTTAGAATGAGGAAATGTGAAATAGTGAGTCAGAGGTGTACATGAAAAGGCCAGACAATGTCTTGTCTTCAATAGCTTTCAATACTTGAAGTGTGATTGCTTGAAGATTCCAGCTGGGCTTGGTGTCTGTGTGGGCGCTCTGTGAGTGGTACTTTGCGTGATAGAGGCTATAGGTTTTCCAACCTTTATCTTCTGTGGATTGTCCTGTTTGGAGTTAAGACATTGACTTGTTGTTGAGTCGAAGAGAAACAGTGTTCAGGACACGCTGTCACTTTAACAGAATGTTGCAAGAAGGCTGTAGATGAGATAAGCTTAAATTGAGTCCAAGACAAGTCCAACACAAACCACAAGTTGAGTTTGAGTAAAGAAAAAAATAAGGGGGTCAACATGACCCTAAGTTTAATAACAGCGTCAGACTAAGACAGATATTAAAATGAGAAGCGCAAATAGGGTACATCCCAATACCCTTCCCTGCATTGTTTCTTTGAGTCTCAGGGCTCATTTACTCCCTCTACGTATGAATATAGATGGGTCAGTTTCAAACACTGTAAAAATCACTGCCCCCATACTTCCATAAACCTTTATGGTGGCACAGATACAGCCAATAGATGGATTAAGGGGCAGAGTCAAAAGTTTATGGCAACAACAAACAAGGCAACAATGGGGGAGGTCATAACATATCTTTTCACGGAAACATTGCAACATGTGTGCAGAGAATTCTTTTCACTGTATTGCAAATTATTTTAATTCTCTTTTCCATTCCTCCATTGCAGAAGTTTCAGAAAGCTACCGTGGACGAAAGGCACTGTCTGTGTCTTTATACATATTTAACGTTGAGCATAAATGAGACCTTTGTCCTTCCCACCAGGCATGGCACTAGGATTTAATTTATGGGCCAAGGCAATTTTCACTGGGTATTTTAATTACAAAAATTAACACTTTTTACCTAATCTTCATTTGGTTGTTGGCCTGAAAACACAAAATGATGATAATATACCTTGGAGGGTGACTAGCTCCTCTGGTTAGTTATAACCTTTTTAAAATAATTTTTTTTATAACATTGTGAATGATGAGATAGCCCAAAATTTACCTGTGAAAGTTTGTATTCATTATTAGCAGCAATGTACTACTCAAGTTGTACGAAAATGAAACAGTTTCCTATTTATTTTTCTATTGTTTTTCTTTGTATTATTTTTGTTTGTCCATCTTGTGCCACAGCATGATTTCTCCAAATGTCAGCTGCTTAATGGGAAGGAGATTGGACTAAAAAGACTAACACAAAAAACAAACAAAAAGTAACTGGTCAGGAGAGAGTGAGAGAGAGGCTGACAGATATAATAACCAACTGCAGCCCACTCATCTGGCCCAGTCAACCACACAGCACTTGGTGATTTTTATATGTATATTTTGCATTTTAGCAGACAATTTGTCAAGCGGCTCACTGGGACAACTCCCGGAGCTCCAGATGGCCAGTCCAACTATGATGGGAATTAATGTCTAAATAATAAGGATGCTCAGTTACCACTGCTAGCATATAATCATTTTATCATACTGCTGTCCCCCAACATGACAAGAGAATGTTTAACATTTTTCAATAGTTTTTTTTAAAATGTAAATGCTTTCCATTCTCAGCAAAAACAAGGCAGGCATGTGCCTTTTTTTCCCCAATTACACAGTAACAACAAGGTGTGACAGCTGGAATAAAAAGGCATTTTTTTCTTTTATTGTCATGACAAAACATATTAAATTGCAATTTGTTTGATTTCTTTAGCTTTTTTCTTTTCTTCTTAGAGGAAAATGTGAGTGATGAAGACAAGGAAGAGTGCTTACATTATGAAAAAATGTTCATGGACAAATCATTACACAGAACGAAAACATCTTGGGGAGTCTTCGTCTTTTTGTGGCCAGTGTTACAGCTTCATTACCAACAGATGACACAATAATGTTCCAAAATGTTGAAACTCCTGCAGAAATGTCCACCACTGCTATTGCATCTGGACTGAATGTTCATTTCACTTTCAAAAGCCGTTGCCAATGTCATTTCTGTGAATTTGGCACCACATCCGACCATCCTCAGAACTTGTCTCCCCTTTTTGCATGCTCTTCTTCTGCAAGAGTTTATTGGCACCCAACTGGAGTATTAGCGCCACCAGCTGGTTATCCCAATGCACCAACTCCAAATATTTACTTAACTGTAGTGCATAGAATGCATCCTTTCATGTTCGATGACAGAGGTATGATCACATTATCCCATTAATGGAAGACACCTGGAACAAACCAAGACTTTGCAGAGACCACATCATTGAAAGTAATAACTAGAGGTTGTGCCTATAATTCACAAAACATATCTTAGAACTACCAAAAAGGCTGATGAGAGCTCATACTGATGCTGACATATATTCTCAAGTATTAGAAATTTTGACATGCACACACTTTCCCACTGTGACATGGCAAAATCTCTGCCATAAAAAAGGTCTGTGATATCAGACTCAATATATTCATGCAGGTGCCTTTCACAGAAAAAGTTGTGCATCATTAATTCATATGGTCGGTTATTATACGCAACATAAATATGTGTGGTCCCAATGAATAATTGTTTATCCTAATGCTTAATGTTTTATTACAGCTCATAAAGAACAGGGATGATGTTAACATACTCTGGGTAGAGTTCAGAAGTAATTACACATTTAAAACCGTGAAGTGTTGCTGTAGCAGAGATTTGCGTTGAGTTCATAAAAACCGAATGTTTTGCTCCATAAAAAATTGACCCTGACATTTCCAGTTAAGCCAGAACAAAGCCTCTCGGGAATAAACATGAGGTTGCTCTTTTATGGTAATGTCTTACAGCACTAAGGTGTTTATTCTTCTCTTTCTGAGTAAAATATATCAGACCTAACTTTAATCATTTTATAGAGAATGTCAGGTTAGATTAGATCAAAACAGCCTGGCACTGTTTCAGAGTGACTGAATAAGAAAGGATTGTCTGATACCAGTAGTGGTACCAGCATGTTTTTTTGATTACAAGACCTTGTATGGGGTTGCATGTGAATGTGTGTGTGTATACGTTGATCACAGATGATAAACTGAACTATTAAAGCATGAGAACAGACCGTGGAAATGTTTCAAAGGGAGCCTGTCTTACAGCTAACAATTAATGCAAGTACTCTACTGACGCCATTCTCTGTAAGAATCTGCCAGGAGATCCAAAGAAAGTACCACCACCAAGGTTCCAACCAGCTGTGAGTGTTATTTAAGGTGTTGAGTCCTGCTGTGTTATTAATGAGCTGTACTCCACTGGACGGTTCCTGCTGCTTGCAATTCAAAAGACAAGAGTTCACAAGGGAGACAAAGATGTACATGAAGCCAGAATATGTAGCCATCCCTGTGAGTTTACACCTCTCTGCTCCAAGGATGAGACAGAAGCAATGGATCGGTGGAGGCAGGGCCTGCACACAGGGCACAGATTTAGAGGTTGAACTTAATTGGTTTGACTGTGTGAGATGGAGTTTAGTAAGGTGAAACCTCTCAGAAAACAACTTCAGGGTGCATTCCTATTCACATCAGTGAGCTTTAGTGAAATACTGTGGGAGAGACATGGGGAAAAACCTGAAAAATGCAACATTAAAAGACATCTTATCTTATAAAAGAGGGGATAACAATGATTTTTCATTTTGTAACTACATATCTTTAAAGTGATCCTATCCCTACAAGCATAAAGTAAATTTGGACAATCATCATTAAACAATTTATTTGACCACTCTCTTTAACACATTCTTATCCCAAGGCATCAAATATTGCTGCTCTGCAAGTCATCATATATTGCTGCTTTGCAGTGGACTTCCACATCTACATGTTATGCCTTTAGGTGTCCCTCTGCGTCTGCTCTTTACATTCCAATGCTGCTACTGTTAAGTCAACACATCTACATATTATTCCTATCTGTATCTTTCTGCATCTGCTTTTTACGTTCTCCCTCTACTGTGATGTAAACACAAGCATATGGTGGGATTATGCTGCAGGTGGTTATGTTTAGGCAATAAAAGCACATAGCAACCAACACTGGGACATCAACAAATGTACATGCTGGCACGGACAGTTAGGATCAGGGGAGGGAGGTAAATGGTTAAGTGTAAAAAAAACAAAAAAACCATCACATTCAGACAGGAAGCAAACACTGGACTACCACATGAAAGTCTGGGGTTAGTTGGACACCCTTTTGCTCCTTATATTATGTTCTTATTGGCAGTGTTTCACCCTGGCACCATCCTGCCATGTTTCAAGCATATGTAAGAGGTTTGGCGACATATAATAAATCAAAACTGGTCTGTTTGGCTCATTTCTCATCTGATGCCACCCAGCAGTGTTTTTTTTCTCATTCTCGAAAGGTGGCTCTTGCCATTGCAATTGTATGCCGAAAGCACTGTCAAACTAATGGGATTTCAAGAGTTTGAAATGAGAATGGGCTGGTCATAATTTAGATTTCTCCACAGCTGCCAAAGGGGTATATGTAGTGAGAGCAATACTCTGCTTTCTTTTTCTACAGATTGTCTTTACTTCAGCATTGTCTTTAGCATTTAGCTTTTGGGGTTTCTCTTTTTTAAAAAACTCAGCCAATAACCACCCTTAGTGTGAAAGATTTAGAGTGATCTACCAGGCTGCTCCTCAGAGGCTTTTCCACTGACCCACAATCTCAAGGATGCTAACCACTTAAGTGTTAAGACCAAAACTGGTTGGGGACATTTGTAACTTTTCCAGTAGAACCCCAGTTACATTTTGTCTCATTCCAGCAGGCAAAAATTAATTCACTTTTTCAGTTTTTGGGAAGCAAACGTCCAGCCACTATTTATTAGTTTCTGTCCCAGATGGCCTTGGGAGCTACAAATCTCCTCCAAAAATAATGGGGATGTGTTATTTTTTTCACTGTGCCAATTTTATCCAGCCCAAAGGTGGCTCCTTGAGTAACACACTGCAATATTATGCTAATATTTTTTTCAGACAAGCCAAAAGCACTAGATCTGAGCATTAATGCACCTTTACTTAGCTAGTATTGTGTCAATGCAAACGTTTTGCTTCTGTAAGGCCAAACTCAAGATAGGCACAACATATACAATAAAATAGTTGTGTATTTCTGTTAAATTTAAATTCTTGGCATGATGTGATTATAGGGCTCTACAAAGTTTGTTACCCACCTGATATCCATCCAAAGGCAGTTGACAGTGCAAATCAAACCTGGTGTGAATCATTGACAACAAAATGCTATTCAGTCCTGCCCTCTGTGGATTAGCATGCACCTAACCATCTGCACAGTTGAAATTTATACAGAGCCGCATTGGCTGTAATGACCTGTCTAATGGCTACCTTTGGGTCAGGCTGGCTCACATGTGACTGTTGTGCTAGTTAATCCTGTGGTTGACAGGCAGTGAGGCTCTCATTAGGAGTCCAGCCTCAGGATGGCAACCTGTTTGTCAGTCAGCAGTGAAATCCCATCAGTGACATATTAAATAATTTCAGATAATATTGGAGAACTGGAGCTGATAATATCTTTGGAGACTAAGACACATGCTTACTGCCTGACTGCAAATGTATTTATTTATTTTTTAAATATTATATGCACAAAAATTACAGACAGGGAGTCATTGGCAATGATAATCTTGGATCTCAGCAGCTCTACGAGGCCATATTTATAGATAAATGCTTGTTTGTTAGCATGTTTACATTGACAATTCTAATGTTCACCACAGTTTAGCATGTTAGCATGCTAACAATTGCTAATTCACACTAACAGAGCAGCGCTAAGGCAGATGGGAATGCTCAACATATCTCATCACATTTTCCTGCTTTGCAGTGGACTTTTATATCTACATGTTACGTTTTAGGTATCCTTTTGTGTCTGCTGTTTATGTTCAGTGATGCTGCTACCGTGATGTCAACAAATGCACATGGTGGAATGATGCGGCATGTGGTTATGTTTAGACAACACAGGCACATGGCAATCGAAGTTGGAACATAAACAAACGCACATTCTGGAACTGATGGCTTTAGGTTTTGGCATAAAGGGAATGGATGGTTAGGATTTGGGGAAGGAGGCACATGGTAAGGTGTAGACAAAAAACATCTTTTGGACAACAAAAGAGTAAGTCATACACTGTAAAAAAAATCAAGGTGGTTCAACTTAAAAACGTAAGTTAATTTGCTGCCTCATAAACATGAGTTAACTCAACTTAAAGATAATTTTTGTTTCAATTCACACATTTAAGTTATACAAGTTGTTTAATTAATGATAATGTATTGTTTGAACTTGATACTTTGAGTTAAAACAACTTACTATGTTACATTATCCATTCAATAAAACTTGTTTTGTCTTGTTAAATCAACATACAATTCCACATTATTTCAACTCACAAAGTTAAGTTCTAGAAGTCTTTAATTAATGATAATTCATTGTTTGAACTTGATAGTCCAAGTTAAAACAACTTACGATGTTACATTATACATTCAATAAAACTTGCTTTCTATTGTCAAAGAAACACACAATTCCACACTATTTCAACTCACATTTTTAAATTACCATATTCATACCAATTGGATTTTCAAGTTATGTTTACTCATGTTTTTAAGGCAGCAAATTAACTTCAGTTTTCAAGCTAACTAAACTAACATTTTTAATTTTTATGCCTTATCTTGACTAATAATGGCAAGTTTACCAGTTTCACAACAAACTTACAACTTATCTGTTCAAAAACATTTATTTGAACAATTGCCTCAGCCTTCAACTCATTTGAACACACTTAGGGCAGACGCCGGATAACACACAATGCTAAAAGCCAAAATAAATGAAAGGATTTATCTCCAAGACCTACACAACAAACCGATGTGTGTTGAAGTGAGACTGTTATGCATGTTAAATAAGAAAATTTAAACAATATGTTAAACAACAGTCACCCTATAGCTGCCCCTAATTCACTTGTGACTGTTCTGATGATTTGTGAAGTGCATTTCACATTCAAAAAATGCGTTAAAGAAAATCATGTCTGAAAAGAGAGCACCCCAGACCATCAGTTTAAAATAAAACAATTAAATAACCATGCTTTAAATCCTGAGACTGTTGAATGCTTACATAAGACAAGTATGGCATTTAACATTCATAAAATAATATAGTATGTTAAATAAAAATAGTCTGCCTGAGCAGAGACCATCACCTCTTGTAATCAGTCCAACAAAATGAAGTGGGCCAATAGAAATCCTTTAAACCCTGTGATTGTTCTTATGGTTTGTGTAAAAGTGCATTTCACATTCAAAAAAATCTGTTAAGAAAATCATCTGCCTGAGCAGAGAACAGTAGAAAATGAAGTGGATTAAAATGAAGTGGTTAAATAACTGTGCTGTAAATCCTGAAACTACTTTGACTACTGCAATGGACAAGTATATTGCAAGCCCTTTTAACATTTAATCAGTAGTGGTAGCAAATGTACACAGCAAAAATGTTTTTTTTTTGACTACTTTGAATCCAGGGCTAGCGTATCCATAGTGTAATTTGAGCTACTAGCAAGACTAATTAAGGATATCTACAATTATTTTTCTCACTAGTCAAAATGTTAATTCTTGATATCAGTAATTAATTGCTTACTAATGGAAATGTTCATTGTAGATGTCTGCAACTTGCTGAATTAAAACAAAATATCATTTCCACTAGTGAAAACTAAAATACTAGTCAGCCCTACTGATTAAATGTTAAAAGGGCTTGCACATACAACTGCATTCAACATCCATAAAACATACAGTATGTCTTAAATAAAATTCTGCCTGAGCAGAGAACAGCAGAGACCATCACCTCTCATAATCAGTCCAACAAAATGAAGTGGGTCAATATCAGTTCTTTATATCCTTAGACTGTTAAAGTTATTTTAAGTGTGTGTAATTTCCATGTCCACTTCAGTCCTATTCCACTGAAAAAGATAGAAATGGGAACTTTTTTTTTTGGTGAAATACAAGTCTTTCCTTTAAAGTCTCAGACAAACCAGCCTCTAACACAACAAGTCTGTATTCAACAGAATGAGCAAAATTATTGACAAGGAACTCTTTCCAGATGATGAACAGAAGTTACAGTTTGTACCTCAGGATCCTGTTTCTTATACCGTTAATTACTCGAGCAGAGGCTTGGTCTGCCTTTGATCTTCATCACCACTCTCTGAAGAAACTCAAAGGAATACCTCATGGCTTCTGGATACTCAAGATTCACACAGTAGATGACGCCCATCAGCATGGCAAAGCTGAATGGCACATCTTTCATGTTGTGCAGCACAATCGTCTCCTCGACCACAACTGCCACACACGAAGACCTCACGTGGAAAGGCATTCCGTTCAGCATCTTCATAGCCTATCAGTAGGCCAAGTTGCATCCCCTTCATGGCTTCATCCAGAGCCCCAACATGAGCCTTGAAAAAAGCAGAAATGATAATGTAATTGTTGTCGTCGACAAGTAAATAGGCTTTACAAGGCTAATTCAAATTTCAGTCATCATAATCCTTAAAAATAGAACAAGGAAGTCATGCCCCCCATTTTGTCCGTCGGTCCCCAGAACAGTCTGAACCAACATAAAAACCAAATATTAATTCATTTCAGGATTTTAATCCTTTAAATGGTCTTCTTTACTCTCGTAACGGCAGAGGGATCAAAAATGTTAGTTTTAATGATCCAATGGGAAGACATTTTATCCTTAAGGTTTAATACGGTTTAAATATGAAAATTTTATTTAAAAAAAAAAGCCAAATTTATGACCATTAGAATGAACACAGCCAATTAGGATAAACAAACAAAACAACAAAAGTGAAACAGACAAAAAACATACACATCTGCAGTTTTGAATGACAGATATAGTTATGGTCTTACATTACACATCCTGATGACGTCCTGATGGATCTTCGCGGTTATGAAGTGTGGCAGGCCGAGCAGAGCAGCAGTCCTCCTCCTCTCGTTTGTGTCCCTCTGAGACAAAGGAACATGCAGTACCATAAAAATCTTATAGCAAACATAACAAAGGGTGCCTAAGTTTATGGTCATCAGCTCCTCCACTTACATCTTTCTCAAGGCAGTCCAAAATGTCTCTGAGTGATTGCTTCTTTCCAGACCTGGTTGCTGCTTTGTACATCTCCAGCAGTCTTGGTACCAGGCCATCAAGTCCGTTGAGAAAAGATTCCAGCAAGTCTGTGGTGACGATTCTCTTAAACTCTGCCCTAATCTGAGGAGACATAAACAGAAAATATTAGTCAAACACATTGCTGAATAGGACACAGTATACAGTATCTGACACAACATGCTTTATGTCTTTTGTGTAATTAATGTACAATGTGTTGCATGGTAATTTTACACTCTAAATAAAATTCGATTGAATTGTGTAACTGATTACCTGTCTCATTGAACAGAGCAGGCCATCTGGAAGTGACTTCTGTTATGAGTGGCTGATCTCCAACAATCTCTTTTTCTGCGCTGGGAAAACGTGCTTGACCATCAGGTCTTCTACCAGCTGGTGATCAGGGTCCTTTTCAGCATTTCAACCTCCATCATCTTACGCTTTTCCTCCAAGTCGTCAGAAGTCTGTCCTTCAGGTGGATCTGGACAGTAGTTGACCTCACCTTTCTTGGACTTCTTTACACGTTTCCCTTGACATCTCCTGCTTTTCTTTGTTTATTATGACCTCAGGACATCCTGCAGCACTTAACTTTTGCCGATAGTTTCCGAGCTTAAATTTCAGGCTGTGAAACCACGAGTACCATCCTTTCAGACCCTGGGTCCTTCAGACTGGGATGCTTCTCTCTGAGCGATTTGGCTACACTCGTAGTGATGCCTGTCAGGATAAGCACTAATCTTCGACATACTGTCTGCAAGTGTGTCAAGGATACCAGTCTTTAAACCTTTGGAATCACCATCACAGATCCATCCTTAGCATACCTACAATTTGCTTCTTTCAGCTGGAGCTCCACATCATGTGAGAACTGTGGAATGGGGAAGGGGTCAGGCCATTCGGGCAGAATCCACACTACTGAGA
Source organism: Plectropomus leopardus (assembly GCF_026936395.1). Classification (NCBI taxonomy): domain Eukaryota; kingdom Metazoa; phylum Chordata; class Actinopteri; order Perciformes; family Serranidae; genus Plectropomus; species Plectropomus leopardus. The sequence continues at coordinate 24,806,737 of NC_142194.1, read as the reverse complement.
GATGGGAAGCTGCATGTGTCCAGTGTAGAATCTGAGACGTCATCAGCTATGAACACAACTTTTAATGTTGCCCGCTCTGCAGGGAGGTATTTGATATCTGTCAGGTTGCACAACTGATTATTGAAATCCGGATCCTCAAACTGCAAAATGAATCCACCTCTCAGGCCAAAGTTTGCTCTTAACACCTGGTACAGCCTCCTCAACACTTGTGGGATGTCTTCAATTGAAAAGGCGTCTGATTTCATTTTCTGATATGATAACGCTGCAGCAGCATTGTAGACCACTTTTACCTGAAAAGGGAGAAAAAATATATCCTTTTTAAGTTCAAATATTCAGTAAAAGGGTCCACATGTCTGTCCTTAAACATTTTTAATCACAAAATAGGATTTATTCAAAAAATATAATAGGCCAGAGTACAGGCAAAAGTGGCCAAAATTAGAATATTTTTTTCTCATAAACAAAAAAATTTATTCAGATGTAGTCTTTTATGTCATAATAATTCATAATTAAAATAGTTAAACTGGCATTTTAAATGGTGAAAATCCTGAAAATTATTGAATGCTTTATATTTTGGATTAAGTTGGAAGCTATTTAAGTGATTTATGAAAAAAAAAAATCAGAAAAATATAGATGTTTTATGATTTCATAGCAGTTTTTTGTGCGGGTACATTTTTTGGCACGAAGGTGTCCAGAGTATAAATAAATGCATCAGAGTATAAAAGACATGAAAGAAAATGTAACTAAAAGACACGTTTTGAAAAAATTCATGCACTTGAGCTGTAACACAGCCAAAAAGATCACCAGATCAAAAAATCAAAGTTAAGAAAAAATGTACAAAAATGCCCAAAAGAGGATATGAGGGTTAACAAAAGTAGAATTTGGGGCAGAACTGTTGTAAACAATTGCATTAGATTACACAGGGGTCCCTAATAAAATGGCCACTGAATCTATATAAGCATGTATATTATGCATGTATACGAGTTAGGGCTGAATAGTCAAATTTATTGAAATGATCAATTAATTGAAATTTTATCAAAATTGCAATATATTTCTTAAATTTTCACATCACGGGGAGGTGCCATTTTTGTTAAAGACAAAATGCCATTTTAAATTTAAAATTGTCATTCTAAATAGATGTCCAAAAACCATATTCTACAGACTTAAGAATTATCTTTGTTTGGTCCAGTTCCTGCAAAAAATCACACTATAGTGATTTTAATGTTTTTCAATAAAAATTATATAATGTAAAAATGATCATTCCCTCTAGTAACACAAATCATCTTAATTGCAATATAATCAAAGCAGTCAAAATAATGACAATTGGACATTTTTTAAGGTCGTTCAGCCCTAATTAAGTGTGTAATTACTTACAGCATGTTTATTTCAGCAAGAATGTCCTGGAGTGACTAAGAGACACCTTGAATGAAGTATGATGACACCAGTGGCACGTAGTCATTGAGATCCTCTGGTTTCACCAAGAGGCATTCAGTAGGACTTTTCTTCACAAGATGATAACTCAAGCAGATGTTCCACATGATGCGTTGTTAAAGGTTCAATAATGAAGCAAACATTACTAGCCAGCACAATGCATATTTCCAAATCCTTCCAAAGTCTGGTAGTCCACTTGTACTCCCAGCAGGAGAATCATTCCTTTGAATATTTTGTTCCATTTAGGAAGACATAAGGGAGTCAGTCCAACTGTGTCAACATCACTGTATCTATTCAAGATAGCTTGTCTGACCCACTGTCTAAGACTTCCAGGCACATCAGACACCTTTGCAGTCTCAGTCTCAGGCTTGAAAATGCTTGGCATTTCAAGATAATGCCAACATAAGTTGATGTCTTGTGGCCAGGGTAAGCAGAATGTTTTTTAAAATTGTTGGCATCATGCACAACCTTCTTAAAGAAGAATGTTTTGCCTCAAACCTGATTGTCCACCACTCAATTGGGGGTCCAAACTTTTTGAATAAGATATGGATAATGCTCAATAAAGTGATGTTTGGGGCGAACTTGTTATGTGGGAAAACTGTCAGCAGCAACTGTCTGTGGTCCGATATTTTTGATTGTAAATAACAAACTGAGTCTGGAGTGAAATATGGGGTCGACAATAACTCCACCAAGTCTTTGAGCTCAAGGACTAATTCCCATGTTAGATCACCTTCTGGAACACGGTGACCGATGATCAGGGAAGGAAACGCACAAGACTCCAGTTTTTCATGTCCATTACCATTTAGAGTCCTGTTCTGTTTAAAAGTTGATGGAAGTTTCTGAGGGCAGTTTGTCTTGTCAGAGAATTTAAAGGAAAACCTTGTATTTCACTATTAAGCTCATCCAATGTGAAATACTTCTTAGAAATAAAATCTGCAAGGCACAGACTTAGTTCTACAGGTACAATGCCTTCCAGCACATCATGTAGAAAATCAGGTGGAAAGCCTCTGCATGCATGAAAACCTGCCAATCTGTTAAGAGGACATTCTCGTTTACACCATCAACAGACACAAGTTCACTCTGCTTCAACACATCTACAGCTCCATCATACAACTCTGGTGACCGTGAAACAAAGTTCCACTTCTAACATCACAAGTCTGTATTTCTTCTCGATTAGCCAGACCAAACCTACAAAACTTCTCCACATTAAAAGATTCTTGGAATCCACCTAAAGTGTGCAGCCAAGTTGTCAGCAGCAACATACACAATGGTCCCTTTTACATTACAAGCAAGTTTCTCCACGTATACACCAACTGTTTCTAGATACTGAACATCTTTAATCAGTGGCTCCAAAACCCTATTATACCCGTAAATCTTGATATATGCTCAGTCTTACACAGTAAAGCTAGATAGATTGATGACAGTGCTGACTTGTATTTTCTTGGCAAATTGGCAGAACCCAATAAACACCACAGACTTTGTGTTTTTTCTGGATGTGCCCTAAAGGATTACAAATTTCAGAAATCATCAATGTACAAGGTTATGCATAAACTAACATCTTGGCCTGAGAGAATTTGATTTTCTTTACAATAGTCACCATCCAGAAATGACCTGTAGTGGCCAGACTGTTCAACTCGTTTGTTTTCCCCTAATACATGCTGCACCTCCTCTCTTTGAGAACTTCAGAGAGTAATTTTAGAATAGGGACATAAACGACAGTATGAGACCTTTTTGTATACTCAAAACATATTCAACAGGTTCAATGACAGAAAAAATATTGTCTATAAAATGACTGCCTTTTATACTCTGTGCCTAGAGGTCCCTCTCTTGAAAGCAAAGTGAGTGGGTTTGCACTCCGTAATGCTTCAGATTAATGACAATGTCAATTCTTCAGATGAGCAATTATGTCCCTTCAAAATATTTTCAATTGCCTGCTTACTTATTTGTCCAGTACTTTCACCAATATCAAATAAATCATCCACAATTACTTGAACTGCTGACTGTGACACATGAAGGACGGCTTGCAGCCGAAGTAAAAGGGATGCAATTCGCCGCTGAATAGACTTATGTACAGGCTGAAAATCAGGTTCAGTCAACACATCTGGTGACACTAAATAATCCAAGTCATCCTCTTCATCATTTACAAAGGCTTGACTGTGGCACCTAACAACAAGGTCAGGTCTGAAATCCTGAAGCATTGAAACACGATGATACGACTTCTATGGGCAGTAAAAGTTGAGAATACCCTAGACTTAAAGAGCATCCCACAAATGGGCAATTCACAGTCTCTCTAGTTTTCAAATGTCTCTTTAAATGAAGAAAATATTGTTTGATGTTGGTTGGTGCTGAAAAAGTACAAAGTTCACAGCGTAATTTAGCAACTGGATTTGATCCGTTTTGTGCTCCTTTGTATGTCTCCACAAAGTCTGCATGGGATTGGAGAACTGTTAGAACAGTTTGGATAAATGCAGCTCAAGCCCCGTCTTCCACGTCCATGATTGTCTTTATAATGACTCACTATTGTTTTTTCATTGTAAGTGGCAAAACTGCAAAACTTATAACTCCACTTCATCCACAGTTGCAGCCAAACTTCAATGAAAGAACCATCTGCACCTGAAACACAGAATATAAATTAGAACATATATAAATAACCTGTATTTAGTCATATGAGCTGAAAAAATGACAAAGAATAAACTGCACACAATGGCAACAGTAATCAGAACCATTTAGCATTAGCAATTTAGCTTTTAAAAATTGGAGCATTAACAAAATATCAAATCCTTTGGTTTAACATTATCTTGCCATTAACACTACACATGCAGTATCACGGACAAAATTACTGGCAAACGGGAAGGAAAACAGTTCAAAAAAGTGTGTCTACAATACACACACACATATATATATATATATATTTGTCACTGCTCTGTCTTGTAAGGTACACCAAACAACATAGAACATAATTCTGCTGCAAAGCCTACTTAACCCTTTAAGACCTGAGCCTCAAAATGTCACTTCTGGTCTTTTTTCTTATTTGATTACAAAAAGGTCAGAAAATGTCCTGTGAGTGCTGGTGCCCATTTTCAAGAAGAAACTTTCATTTTCTGGCAGTTATTTATGATTTACTGCCTGTTGTCAGAGTGTAGTGATAGTTAAAATGAAGAAAACACTAAAACGGAATTTGATTTTAGTGTTTTTAATGGGGAAAATGAAACTGAGCATACTTTTTGTGTGTGTTTTCAAGAGCTTTCTGGGGGGGGGGGCAAATGAAATTACTGTAATAACACCATATTGGCTGTAAGCTAAATGCGCCTCAGCTTTCAGAAACGTTGGATGTTTTCCGATACTTTCTAAGCGGTGACATTTATGGTATTCCAAAGTCGCTAGCCCAAGCGTGTGGCCGATGGCGCGCACTAGGATTTGAAGGGTTAATGGCAGCTCCCCACAGCCAAGATGGCGTTAGTCAACTTTTTCCCGTCTTAAAAACCCTCAGGTTTAGCTTGAGCTGAACACAAAACAAACGTTTACGTTGCTTATGAGAAAAAGCAACTGCGGTCGGTTATGTTAAATAACCCTCTCAATTTCTCTGGAGCAGCTCAGTAACAACACAGCAGAAGCGGGCGCACACACGTTAATTAGGAATATCCGACACACAGAACCTCTTTCAAGCCATTAGCTCAGCCACAAACAACGGTTACCATACAAAACTTTACCAAGCGCCATGAATGTGCTTCTCTGAGGTGAATGTTGTAAGAATCTGACTGCTTGTATTTATTCTTTATGAAAGTAAAAAGTATTCACAATACTGTAACCTGGTTAGCTTCCACTAACTAACCTGCGTGTATAAATGTTACAATAACTGAATTTTTATTATTATTACTAGTTTAAAAATGAGTTGACTGAAAAGGAATGCAATCACTCACCTTGCTTCGCTGCTGTGAAAAGTCCCGTGTCAGCGCTACCTTGGAGTCACACAAAGGGCCGGTGATCTCGCTGACAAAACGTATTCCTCCGCCGCTTGCCTTTTCACCGTCGATTATGTGCTCACGTGGTGTTCTGCTTCTTTTGTAAATGGCGAATTAAAAATCGGGTGGGGCACCTGCTGTAGTGTTAAAAAAAATCTTACATCCTTGTTATTTATCCCTTATTAGTACCGAATTCCCGGGACTATTTTACTGCAGTAATATTTGCGCAGTCACATTATGTGATCTCGCTGGCAAAACATATTCATCCGTCAGCTTGCATTTTAACTGCCGATCTGCTCTGTTGGTGTTCCTCTTCTGTTAATGGTGAATTGCAACCAGAACGAGCATGGGGATGTAGTGTTAAAAAATTCTTATACCCTTGTTGTTAGCTTCGTCCCATATTAGGCAAGACCAAATTTCCGGGACTATTTGCAACGTGCATTAATATGGCCCTTGATGCTGAGAGATCCGGTTACCAAAATTACTATTTACACTGATGAGTTAAGTTAAGACATTGAAATTTACATTTCATTTAACTGACTTACAAACCTGAATTGGAATACTCTTAACTCGTGATATTAAGTTGAAATTTCATAACTCATTATGTTACATAGAAGTAACTTAAAGAAATAACTTACTATGACTTATTGATCATATTCTTTTTTACAGTGTACCTGCATATGGTTGAGAAAACATTAAATGGGAAAACTTGAATAATAAGAGAATAAAAATAGCACCTTAATTCTCACCTGGCTCATAAATTTGTGTTTTCCTTTGCAGAAAAATCCATTCAATTGAAAACTCGAAGTTTCCTCCCTCACAATCAATGAGCTCAATTAAATTAGATCAGAAGAAGCAAGTGTAATTGGAGAGGCTGCCTTAAGTTTTTCCTTTACATTTAGGCACTTTCAAAAAAAAAAAATAACTGATGGGTCATGCTAGGTAAGCTTAAGTTCCTTCTGGATGATCAAAGCCCTGAGGTAGCTTAGTGGGATCAAGGGTCAGCTGTCTCATGGAGATCAGCCACTGCAGTTCCATTTCGGACTTAAACTCCCAGGTGTCATTTAGCTTTGGGCGGGCCAGAGGAAATGTGCCGGCTGCTGTCGTGTGATCTGTGCTGCTGGCAAATACATCAATCCTACTGAGCTGTCCAGTGAACGTCAGCTTTAGTAAACCTTCGGAGCATTTCTAGGTGGAAGTCGAGCTATGGTTACACATAATAAAATATGGATCTGAAGTGAAGTAAAGTCTCTGAAAGTACATCTTTTTAATGTGTAATTCAAGCTTTCAGTTTTGTTCCTTTGGCAACAGCGAGCAATCAGGTTTCCCGCTGTTACTTTAGAGAAACATTCTTACTCTCCCCAAGGAATCCTGAACCACACAAGTACGTAAACATTCCCAGTTGCTTCCTGCACAGCAGACCTCTTCGACCTGCAAGTCTTGTACCCATACATCCAATGTTCTGCCTTTTGTGTAGTTGTTGTCCTGCAGACTTTTGTTAGAGGAAAAACATATTTTCTCATGTTCACAGAATACTTACCTGGTTATTGTAATTGCATCTCATCAAAATAATTTCCCAGACAAAAAAGGGACTCAGGTGTGTCTTTTCAGGAAATTGCTCTGAAAATTGGTAAGATCTTATTTTATCAAAATGCCCAACAGCTAATGCAAGGTTTGAGTCCCTGCAGCTTGTTGGCTTGACGAAAATGACAGGCAGACAGACAGGCAGTGAGTCAGAACAGATTGTTGATAAAAATTTGTGGAAAGGGGCAATGGGGAGTTGGCAAAGTGTGAGAAATACTTGAAGTAGTACCAGAAAGAAATAGTCATTACTGCCAAATCAATGGAATTTGTGTCAGGTTTTGATGGAGCGGAAAAAGTAAAGGAAGCAAAGGATAGAGCACTTAATTCTAAAGACCAAAAAATTAATTGCAGGTGGTTTAATATGACAAGGAACTTTGCAAAAGGAAGTAATATTTCATTTCACATTTGTTCCATTTCATATTATTGTGAAGTTGATGAGATAATCAGTTCATTGAGACATGATATCTTAAACAGAGATCAGTAAATCTTTATGAGATGGGTTGGAAAACATAATTAAGTATTCCGTGACTGCTTTTCTTGCCATAAATCTGCCTGCTCTGTGGTTCGCTTTGAAAAACCTCACTGACCCACCATGACAGCTACTGATATTGGCAAGGACATTCCATTTTTCTGCTGCTGATGTTTTGTAGCAACAAAACAGCAGCCGGTACTGTCAATACATGTGATTTAAGGATGTTCTGGGTTTCTGGCTCACACAAGCAGAGGTCTTGAAGCAGGGTTTATATCCTATGCAATCCAACACACAGACACTATGATAAATAAAACCATATGAAATAAATACCCAAATGAATAAACCAATCAAAATAAATACAAAATAATAAATTGTGAAATACTTTAAGCAATTATAGACTCACTGATTATTGTGAAATTCTATCACATTATTCTGACAATACTTTCAGCAGACCTTTAGTGTTAGTCATACACTCTATATGTGATATTTTTAGAATAAAGTGGGCTATTCTCAAAGTGTCATAATAAAATATAGTATCTGCCCAACTTGAACTCCTTTAGTTTAAGTAGCTGTTAAGTGCTTGACCACTTACAGTTGACACTGATGACCTGCTGTGATTCTTTTCTCCAACCATTGGCTGTGTCATTCTGCTATTACAGTACAGTCTTTTATGGCTCTTATACTAACACACAGTAACAATGATAACCTAAACTACAACCTCTTGTTAATACATATCACGTACACATATTTTTTAAACAAACTATACACTTTTTAATCTAAATTCAAGTGCGGTAGTGGTTTTGGAAATTCAATACAAATTAGTTGGTAGGAATTCAATGCAAATAAATAAGTTTATAACGGTTTTAAAAGTTTGAGTCATGAATTGACTGCTGCTGCTGTGTGTGCATGTTTGTGCATTTATGTGTGTAAACGCGCGTGTGTGTATAATGTAAGTGTTTGGTGACAAAGCAGCTCTGGGGAATAGCTGCATCAGTGCAGCCAGAAACTTGACTTTTCGTCTGAGTTGCTGTCAACCCTGTTATAAGGCACAGATAAACCATTAATTTCAAATAAATAATAAACATGTCATAACGGTATGGTGATTTGTCCAAGCTGTTTCACATAGCCTTTTGAAGTTCAGAACATTTATTTATAGAGTCCTGGCTGCTCTCTGTATCCATGGGTCAGATATTTCCTGCTGAATACTGAAACAGGAGAGTGGGAGAAAAAAATAAAGTAGATATATGGTTATTGCAAACACAATTGTGCCATGCATTGTTCATGCCAAGTCATACACACTGTTTTAAACCACTTTTTTTTTAAGATGGCCTGAGAAGTTTGGCAATGTAGAGTTTACAGTTAAATTGACTTTGTTTGATATGGACATCACAGTAGCATTAAAGTTGTGCATGTATGCATAAGAACCAGATACGCTGCGTTTAGTGCCTGTAGCTAATTTGCAACACCTGTCCATGGACAGCATCTTTAAAAAATTAAAATAGTTTTAAAAAAGGGGAAGAATTCATTGCAGAGAAGGTTACAAATATTCGCAAGGTATAAAACTTAACTGCACAGTACAGACAATGAAATAATACATTTACAGGTAACACATGCCCTGGGGTGAGTTAAAACAGAAATGTATGGATTGATTATCGCACTCCTTTAACACTGTTAGACTTATGATAAAGAATTGTCAAGAAAAGAATTTAAATTGCAACATATCCTCATACAACAGTTTTGTTTTCTTACAAATTTGTGTCCTGTGAATGATGTTACATAATTAATGTAAAGCTACGGAGGACAGGTTAAGGAAAGAAAAGGGACAAAACGTAAGGTTGCTTTTGTTAAACGGAATTCTGAATTTCCTAAATTTTGGGTGAGTAGACTCAGTGATAAAGTTATTAGAGTTTGATGGTCAAAGGTCAAGGTCAGGCTGACCTTGCATTTGTCTCATTCTTGTGAAAGCGATAACTCAAGAGCACACTAAGGGAATTTCCTCAAATTTGACACAAACAGTTACTTTGACTCAGTGGTGAGCTGATTAGAATTTGGTATTCAAAGGTCAAAGTCACTGTGACCTTGCATCGGTCTCATTTGCATGGACACAATATTTAAGGATTGCCATAAGGGAGTTGCTTCAGATTTGGCACAAATATACACTTGGACTGAACTCAACTCTACTTTATTTATATAGCGCCTTTCGTGCAGGGTCAGGGTCTAGAAGCACACTGAGGTTTTTACCTAAGGGCTTGGTATTTTCAGCTAAAGATTTTAAATTCGTCTCTCTCTGGGTTTTAGCGCCGACAACTAGAATTTCTTTCTTTGTCTCTCAGTCTTTGTTTAATTGTAGGAAATAATGTGACATCCAAATGTTAATGTGATCAGTGCATTGAACCATATTATCAATAGGACTGATGTCATCAGGGGACAATGAGATGTATAGTTGTGTATCATTGGCATAACTATGGAAATTAAGACCATGTTGTCTAATGATACTTCCCAGTGGCAACATTTAAAAACTAAACAGCAAAGGCCCTGGAATGGAGCCTTGGGGAACACCACTTGTTATGCCATAGTTTGAAGAGGAGTGATCACCAATGGAGACCAAAGTCTCTGCCAGACAGTTCTAAACCAGTGTAGCACTGAGCAGGAGAGGCCAACACACTCTTTCAATGTATTAATTGAAATGTCATGATCAGCTGAATCAAAACTTGCTGTACTCAAGGATGAACTGATAAGAATCTGGTGTTTAAAGGTCAGGGTGATCTCATAGAACATGAACCTTGGGTCGCCAAATGGAAACTGTGCCGACTGTATAGATTGTGTAAGCATTCATGTTTTCACAGACATAGATGTAAACTGAAAGTGCAACTTGACAAGTGCACAGAGGCTTGGTGATATGTAACAGTACTCCCACCTGTAAGCAGAATCCGATGTAACCATTGTACTTGTAATGTCTGTATTTTATGTCCTCCATTTAGGGACATTGAGGTAGTTAGTGGCAACTGCAGATCTCAGGAATGAACAAGCTCTGCACTCAACCAGAAAATTACAATTTGAAGATACTGCCAAGCTTTATTGGGATTTCTAGAGTCTTAAGGTGAAATGTTGATGCAGCCACCTCGTCATGTTGAGCATAATTCCTGGGATCAAAAGATTAAACCTGACTGAGATTTGACAGCCGCGCCAGTCTCTGTGAGGCTGTAGTTAGACAGGCAAAGCTGTATTTTGAGCTAAATGCTGATGTTAGTGACAATGCTAACATGCTGATGCTTAGCTGGAATAAAGCATAGGTGTATTATGAGGTGGATACAGACTCCAAAATTGGGCTTATTCATTTAGATGAAAATTGCACATGGAGTGCATAAAACATATTATATATATCTATATACACTTTTGAGTCTTTATGTAATTATTTTGTAGCAGAATAGGCCAACAAGAAAAACCATAGACTGTGTATAAAGATGGACGACCAGCTTGCACTGGTGAAGTCATTCAGAGCTGGAGTCTGCGCAGTTATGATATTCATGGTGGGGGAGTTCCCGCCAATACACTTGTCCGACCAATTGCAAGCAGCCTCAATGAATGCGAGTGCATGGAGTCCCACACAGAGCTGTCAATCCTGGTGGAAAATCCACTTTTTGTATAACTGAATAACGTATTAAAACCGAACTTGTCATTAAAATGATCACTTAAACAAACGTCAGGGTGATGAGAGCTACCTTCAGTGTCAGAAACCATCTTTTGGAAACATTTATTTGGCATGTACTTTGAGTTTTTAGTTTGACTCACATCCCATTCACTAACATGGACAGGCTTTATGACCTATACTGCAGACAGGCACCAGGGGCCGATTCAGATTGAAATGTTACACATTGGAGGAACTGGCATGTTGTCCATATTTATATACAGTCTATGAGACAAACTGGCAGCAATGCTGAGTGGCAGCACTGTCTCCAGTTCTTTAATATATTCATGATATAAGAAACAAACGTTGCAACAGCTAGTATTATTTTCAGCTTGTTAATCTGTGTGTATATGTGTGTCATCATAGAGAAAAAGTGGTCCTGGTGACACCTATTGCAACGGGAACTACCAGAGAAGCTGTTATGTGTACTTTGGCAGGTGTTTATACTGTGATATTTTTGTCAAAGCGATAGCATCATAACTGTGCAAGATGCAGTCATAAAACTTTGCAGGTGTGTAGGTGAGATAAAATGAAAGCAGAGATCAAAGATTAATGTGGTCAGAGCAAGGTGGTCAGAGGTAAGGGGGCAGGTATGAGGAAGGGGTTATTTTACTCCCTTGGCTCATAAAACCGAGGTTTAAGGTTTGCTAGTACATTAAATAAATTTGCTGTGACAACAAGAAATTTAGCCTACCAAAACAAGTCATCACAGCAATGCAGATTAAAAGAACAAGCCTGTAGTTTAGATTACAATGAAGGATGAATTTAAAATTTGGGTGTGGTCTGAGCAAGGGCACCCCACACACACAAACACACACACAAACACACACACACTTTAGTGCCCTGGCCACCATTTGCTTCAAGACAGCTGAGGAGCTATTTGTTTATCACTTCTGTACATTTAAAACAGTTTATCGTGCCAGGAATGAGTTCAAAATTAGATGAGGAGTTTTACTGACTACATGCCAACGGGCTATTCGCTGGTGATGTAACCAGTTGCTTGACTGTATAACCTGAATGACACAGGACCTGAACACAGGCCCTTACTGTTACAGGCTATGGGACCGGCATGGGAGCTCCTTGCTGTATTATGGCTGGAGTGATCCTGTTGAAAGATGGCCTCTAGCGTTCAGTGTGTTTATCATGCCTAGCATGCCTTGGCATGTAAGCATGCTAACATCTGCTAAAAGCATGTGAGGATCATCATTTTGGCAGGTATTTAGTCATAAACTAAAGTTTTGGTTGAGATAAAATGACAATCTGATGGTAGTGCTTGATTAAAATTACAGAGTAGCCTAACATTCAAGTCTATCAGAAAACATTATGACATGCCCATATGTGCAAAGAAACAATTTTGGTTGCTGTTGTTTTTTTCCAAAATACTCATAAATTCCAATGTAAGGCACTGAGGACCAAATACACTGTCCCTTATGCGCATAATGCATTTTCTATTTTATATGAGATGCCTTTTAAGGCAGTCTGAATTGAACAAATATATAGTGGGTGCCTTTAATAGATAGACTTTTTCTGAAAACCTTTCTCTTACTTGTTTCCTGGGCAATGATTCCTTGCTGTTGTGGGACACAAATACAAAGAGGACATTCTGTACTAACAAGATTGCAGCTTTGGTGGATAGCCACTTGATGACTATTTCAAACAGCTGAAGTCTCATACTACCTTATAAACTTCAATATGTATTTAAAAGCATAATGAGGATTGTGGGTTTTGTTCCCAAACTCTTCCATTACAGTAGGAAAAGGATCTTTTTATTGCCAATATGAATAGGAGAAAAGACTTCAGTGACCAATAAATCCGTCAATGTACAGCTTACATGGGCTTGAAACTATTTAAGTGAAAAAGACTTGATAAATGTGAGCCTATCCTTTAATCTTTTATAGTTTAAATAGCAATTTGAAATCACAGGTGTTATGAATGACATTTATGGTGGCAGCATTCAGTTTATTTTTGTTTGTTCCAGAGCCATGTTCCTGTTCATGCCGGCTCACTGTGACACTTCAGTGGAACCGAGCCATGGTTAATATTTTTAGTTCTATGTGTTTTTTCTGCTATGACCAATCAAATGAGCACATAGTGCAAGAACTACATTAAAGTCACATCTGGAGTTGTCATTGCAACACAAATGGCAAAACACTTTAGCAATGACAGTAAGTCTAATTTACACATTTCCTTAAACTTCTAAATTTTGTTTTGCACATGAGAACGATAAATTACTTACAGCATAAAACTGATCCACTGCATCTCTTACCCATCTGATGTGACGCTGCAGGCAGCATAGCACACATACTTATCTCCTCCAGTTTGTTTTTTTTCCGCTAGATTTGTTTGCTTTGGAGGCAGTTATTTTGACTTGCTTAATTTTTATGACTCAACACAGGCATTATGATTTTTGGGTTGTCCATACGTATGTCCTTATGTCCCATTCTAAGAATGCAAAATCTGAAGAATGCCTTGGGGGATTTTTCCCAAATTTGGCACAAATACCCACTTATACGGAACAATTAAGTGGTACAATTTTGGTGATCAATGGTCAAGGTCAGTGTTACCTTGTCCGTCACAAGAACATCTTGAGGAAATTCATTTTCAGATTTCACACAAACATTCACTTGGAGTCAACAATGAAGTGATCAGATTTTATTGGTCAAAGATCAAATTTCAAGGTCACCATGACCATGCATCCATCTCACTCTTGTGAACCAGATATCTTAAGAATGCCCTGAGGGAATTTTATGAAATTTGGCGCAAGCATCCACTTCTGCTTAAGGATGAACTGATGAAAATTTGGTGGTCAAAAGTCACTGTGTCACTGTGATCTTGTCTGCTTTTTTCTCATAGATGCATTATTTCATGAACACCTCAAGGGGATTTCTTTGATTTTGGCACAGATGTCCAATTTGACTCACTAATGAAGTGATTTGAATTTGGTGGTGAAAGCTCATGGTCACTGTGACCCTCACACAACATGTTTTTGACCATAACTCAGGATGTCATACACTAATTATAAAAACATTTTGCACAAATTTCTTATTGTATAAGATGATGGAGTGATGTCATTTTATATACAAAAGGTCAAACCTCACTCTGACACCATAATGTTCTGAAAAAAAACACCTCTGGCCATCACTGAACGCTATGACTCAGGAACAGAAAGGGAGAGACATTTGATTAGATAATGAATTGGTGACACTAATCTTTGGTGTTCATCTTGAAACTGTGCTGATTGTATAGATATTCTGTGCTGTCGGGGGAAAATATGTGTGAAGCATCAGGGATGGATGTAATCTATAACTTCAACTACATTGATTCTGGTTTTATAGCAGAACCTTCACCTCCCTTTTGTGAAGTAAATGCTCTGTTAAACCAAGCACTTATAACTCAGCGTTTGCATTAATTTCTTTTAGACTTTAAAAAAGCAAATGTGTTTTTGAGTGTATGCGGTTGTGCATTTAAAACTGTCCAATTTAAATCATCACAGACACAAAGAGCGCTAATTCCCTTATGCTATGAATTCAGATAATATGAAATTGTGCCAAGTTGAACAACTGTTCCTCCTCATGTTCCACTCAGCCATCTGCAAATTATGTTAACACAGATGAGTAGGTTTTTATATAGCGGACAGAATATGTCCTTGCACAAAAATTTACTTCCCTTTTTATTTTATTTTTCAGAATGGTATGTTGTGTTTGGAGTACCTGTATTCTGTAATAGAGAGGCTTCCCCCTGTTTTCATCAGCCTGCATTTGTTACCTTGGAAACCTTATTCAAGCAGCAGAGCCAACAAGAAACAAAAAAGTCATTCGCTGTAACTGAATGGCTTAACGTTGCTCTGTCACTGCCAGAAGATGGTTTATTTTAACCAAGAAATGCTTTTCACACTTTATATCAAAAACTGTTTGGATTTTTTTTAAAAGAGCAATCTCTGGCTTCAGCTCATATCTCCATGGCCACCTAGAAAAAAAAACAGCAACCCACTGTGCTGTAATAATCAGGTACAAAACATAGGCTATCCTCACTCCAGCTTAATCTCTTGACCTCTACCCAGTCGTTGCAGACATTTGACTTATCCTTTGGTGGACAATATTTGGAGATCACAAGACTCTTGCTTTTTCCCTGCTGCCAGCTTTGGAATAAGTAAGTAAAAGGAGATAAGAACGTGCCTGGGGAGCTCTTGATTCGGAGATCGTGACGTCAGAACCATTGCTATTCAGTATGACACACTGCACTCTAGAGATAAGGTAATCCAGGACACTTGCAGGTGTACTGCTGTAGAGGTAAACAAGACTCCCAGTTGTGTTTAACAAGCCCTCACTGATTCTTGGCAATTACCCCATTGCTATCTGAAGTGATGTGCCAATACGACTGTAGACTTTAGTCAGATCAATCGTACAATATTGGAGAGAGGGCATAAACAATGACCTCATTTATTTTGGTTGTGTTAACATTGGTGTCACCAAAGAAAATCCTAGAGTTTGGAAGAATGGCATCATTGCGAGTTCATTGCAGTGAAGATGACACAAAGATTAGTCTTCAGAGGATCAAAGTGGTTGAAAACAAGCCAGCAGGTTAAAGCAAGAGTGAGCACACCCATGTTGTACCTAATAACAATGAAAAAATAAGCTGCTAACCCAACATTGATCACCTTTTCAGTTGATATGCCAACATTTGTTAAGTTGGTTATTTACACATGTACACCCAGAAATTTGCCTCCGTCCAATTAACAAATTTTAAGAGCAATTTGTTTGCTCATGTTTGGTCCCCACCGTCTCCAGAGGGGAAATTTCTGTCTATTTTTACTCCCTTCTGACTCCCTCTGTAGGATATAGGCTGTATTGCCCATGCCTCACCCTCTATATCTAAGATACTGGCCAGAGGTGTTATATTTTTGGTTTGTCTGTTCGTCCGACACCTTGAAATTCCTCAATTTGGCACAAATGTTCACTCTGACCCAGAGATGAACTAAACTGGCTTTGGTGGTCAAAAGTTAAAGATCAAGGTAACTGTCGCAATGTCTTAGTTTTAAGGGAATTCCCTTAAGTTGGCAAAAACGTCCACACGATAATTTGATTACATTTTGGTGGTTTGCTTTCAGTGCTGGGCGGCACGGTAGTGTTGTGGTTAGCACTGTTGCCTCACAGCAAGATGGTTCCTGGTTCAAAACCCAGTTGGAACAGGTTCTGTCCGTGGGCGGGGGCCCTTCTGTGCGGAGATTGCATGTTCTCCCCATGTCTGCGTGGGCTCTCTCCAGCTTCCTCCCACAGTCCAAAGATATGCAGCTTAGGTTGATTGGTGACTCTAAATTGCGTGAAAGGTTGTCTATATGTGTTGGCCCTGCGATAGTCTGGTATCCTGTCCAGGGTGTACCCTGCCTTCCACCCCGCAACCCTTATGAGGACAAGCAGTTACAGAAAATGACTGACTGCTTTAAGTGCCATACCAGTCTGTTACTCCAGTCTGTTGCAAAACAGTTGAGGGTTATGAGGCTTGATAAGACACATCTTTACAGACGTCGCAATGGGAAAGCAGGGGATTTGTCATTCATTTTCCCTACCAACATCTTCTAGGTCTTACATAAAGTCCCAAGGCTCTCCGCTATTTCATTGTATGTACCTGCAAGTTTACATCCATGTACTGGCACACATATAAATGTGTGCTGCATTACACATGTGAAAGAATAAATTATATGCCTTGGTACTTATATTTAACGCAGCTCATTAGAACTATAGCAGAATTTTTTTCTCATCTCCATTGGGGATTGGCCGCCAATAACACTTATTGAAGTATAACATTGATCTATGCTCCAGTTTTAATTGCATTTCTTCACCTCAAGATTTATAGTGAAAACATAACCCTCTGTAGTTACTAAGGTTTTAAACCAGACACAGAACTAAGAATACATTTGCCCAGTTAACCCAGATTGCATCCATCAGATGTTTTCTATTTTTGTGCCATATTCTTTTTTGCTTCAGGTCTCTAAAGTGGCCAAGACAGCAAGTATTATCCTGAAATGCTGATCAGCAGAGGATCTCAAGAGACGCCAGTTGAGAGGCCGCACTCAGCAAAGAGAGTGTAAAAACACTCAGCACTTTGTTGTGTAAAGTTGATGAACACTTTGCATAATGTAAAATTCTGCAATTTTGTTTTGCTAATTTCTCGTGACAAAAAGAGATGCTGGAGCTGTGCAGGCACATATAGCTTTCCATATTTCTTTGTTCAGTTGGCATGAAAAAAATATGCTGAAGTTTTACACCTGGTGAAGTCAGACATTTATGACAATAAATTAACAGATAATCGAGTGACTTGCATACTACTTGGAAGTCCTGATTAAAGTAACACAGCCTCATCAAGTGAAGGGAATTAAATCATCCAAGAAGTGACAATCTAAGCTACAGGCTACATTCTAAGATCAAATGTACATTCAATCATGTCAGGTCTCAGTTGCCCCATTTCCTTCATCAGTGTCCAACAGTGTTGAAATTGTTATTGAGTATTTTCCAAATCAAAAGGCTCAATTCCAAGCCAAATTGCCAGTCTTCTTTAATTTTGTCAAGTCAAATCTAAACTCAAGCGACCCAAGTTGGACCAGAGTCCAAGTCATATGAGTCTCGTCCACACCTCAGTTGACAGCATCATTTAAAGCAGCAATGACCAGAAAGCACAGAAAAGAAATATCTACTACTCTTAAATGGAAGAAGAATAAAGGCAACAGATAGTTTCTTCTGTAGCAAAGCCAACACAACACCACATGAATAAGAAAAACAACTCCATTGTTAATGTGCTAATTATTTTGCGCAGTAATGGAGAATAAATGCTTTGTTTAGTTTGTTGCTTCCCATTTTATGTTGTATTTAGTATTCTCTCTCAGTCTCAGGGACATGTGATTGTGTTTCCCTCTGCTAATCTGCGAGTTTTGTTTCCTTCCCTCCAGTCAGAGCCCAGCACATCTCAGCAGGATGTGTGATAATGAAGAATGCTTCAAAGGAAATTTTACTGTCGCATCATTAAGGATGTTGAGTGGGCTTCTTCAGATTACCCCTCAGTGGTACAATGTAAAATAAGAATTATGATTAGCCCAATTAATTACAGAGATTAACATCAATTATATCAAGGACACAGAGACATGGAGTCAGAGAGGTGAGGTCAAAGCTTTTTTTTTTAATAAGAGTGTACATCATTTACATCACTCATTGTCCTCAGTTGAAAATGACAGAATTACAGCATCAGTTTTGCTCCCGGTGTTAAGTTACCCACAGGGAGAATGCAATTAAAGATAAATACAACATTAGCCAAGGGCAGGCAAGCCCCTCATGGCTGGACAGCATGTGTCATCCCTTATTTTATCATAACATAGCCTAATTAAGCAAGCAGGTGGAGGTTTGCAGTGAAGAATGGCCAGCTATATCCACCCACAACATGAATGTTCAGAGTGGCTACATTACCATGCAAAGACAGGTCTGTTGTTAACACTGAAATTCATTTAACTTAAGTTTCATTTGGTAGATAGAGAAAATAAACCGGATGATTATAATGGTTGAAATAATCAGGCTGTGCTTTGTGTGACATCTATGAGAAACCTGGCTGAAAGGCAGTCAGAAAAAACCAACACATCCCAACTCGTCAAATATTGCCGCTTGGTCAGTGCAGTTCACGTCTGCATGTGATGCGCCATGTAATCTACTGCATCTGTTGAATTTCAAACTCCTTATATCACGTTGTTACTGGTAGTTGTTACTGAACTGATAATGTTCTACAGTATTTCATACCACTGCAAAAAGTGCTGCCTGGCTGCACTTTAAACTGATGCTGTCCAACCGAGTATCATACTGCCGCTAAAGGTGCCATCTGGCTGCTTGGTGGCGTATCCTACCACCAAAAAGGTGCTGTCTGGCTGCATTATAAATTGCCACCACAGGGTGGTGTATCATGCCCCTGCGAAAGGTGCCTTTGTGCTTCCGTGTTTGGCTTAACCTTCATACAAAAAAGCAAACAGTGGCCTCTTGGGTGGAAGTCTGTTTGAACCATCCATCTCCCCTCCACCCAGCCCCATAGCGACTTTCCAGCTCCTTAAATTTAAATTTGTTACCAGGCTGCCAGGCACGGTATTCTGCTGCAAAAGGTGCAGTCCAGCCACATTATAAATTGATGCAACCCGGTGGCGTATCATACCTCTGTGAAAGGTACCTTTGTGGGTCAGTATGTGACGCCAAAATCACTGAACAAGCAGCAGTATTTGAGTTCAGAATGAGTATGGTCTGGGAAACCCTGATTTCCCTCCGCCTTCATCAGTACAAGTGAATATGTTAAACTTCAGTGGGATTGGATTGATATGAGTAGGATCTTAGTTAAACCACATATTACATTTACATTAAAACCAAATCGTAAAACTGTAAATAACTACCTTCTTGTTTGATAGCACCATATTTATTGACAATCACTAACTGAATCTTCAGCTCTCATTGAGGGTTTCGGGTTGTGTCTCACCACTCTCATTAGTTATTCCATATAAAGGTGTGTTCAGACTTGAAGTGAAGCAAGTTTTTGTTTTTATACTCTTCTATACTCATTTATGAAGCAAATTCATAAAAACCCCTGGATTCATGTGAATTTTCCACTCAAGTACACAAATAGCAACTTATTTTAATATTTAATCAGTAGCAGCAATAGTAATTATAGATATCAACAATTGCTTTTTAACTAATTAGAATGTTCAATGCAGATATCTGAAATAAGATCCTGACCAGTCAGTATTAAATGATTTATAAGTCATCTTGGAAATTGTATGTTATTTCAGATATCTGTAATTGTGTTTGAAATATCTGAAATTCAGTTCTAACTGGTGGAAATTATATTTGTACTAGTAACAATTATATTTCAGATATACACTGTCTTTTATTTACTTTAATAACATAAACCTGCATATATCTGAAATGGATGAGCTAGTTTGGCTGTATATACAAAATGAATATGGTTATTTAAAAGTAGGTCAATAGATTTGTGTTACTTTAAAGACATGACACCCATATATCCAAAATGGTTTGCTGATTTGTTGAATGAGAATACAATGAGAATGTATTGTTTTGGCTTAAAATACGTAGTTGGTGGCTTCAAATGTGTTGAAATTAATCTTTTTTAAGGTTAATCGGGATGCTGATGTGGATGATCTTGCATCACTTCAGTTACAGCACATAATCAATTATAGCCACGTAGCATTGCTTGTTGATTTTCCGGTCACAGCTGGACAATAAAAATCTTCAGTAGAACTTCCTAGTAGCAACCAGTATGTATGGTAGCAATGTAGCATTTAATTGTGGGAGAATGGGGCTAGCTGACTCATGGATGAATTATAGGGAATTTTGGATACAGCCATGGGGGCGGGCCTCGTTCATTCCAATGAGAGCTGCTCATTGGCGCATGACGCAGATAGAGCTCTTTTTCTGGGTTTAGAATTGAGTAACATAACAGGATCTACTAGCCTATAGAGAATGTGTACTAGAGACTCACGGCAGCCTAACACGGTTGAATGCGGCCAATTGTGCCCAAGTGTGGCTTAGTGGGTAACTTCAGCCAGCAGACCACCGGACTTCCAGATTAGCCCCTCTCTAGCTTGAAATGACTTTTCAAACGTTATCAAACTAAATGGATTAAATCTAGATACTGATAGAAGTTTTTTTTACGCTCGCAAAAATTTACGTCTCTTTCCAGATGTAGGTCAATGGGGGGAAAGTCTTTCTGGGCCAGTGGGCACCATGTGACAGGCCCCAACGGCCTAGTTCCACTTTTGGCCACTATGTAAATTTGCACACTTGCACACATCCTGAGTGCTTAAGCTGACTGCTTGTATTTATTGATGAAAAAGTAGCCATAGAAACATAGAAAACTTAGAATGCAATGCATTGTGATGCATTGTGGAATCAAGTGGAATCAAATCGAATCGTTGACATAATCGTAATCAAATTGGATCTTGAGACCAGTGAAGATGCACAACCCTACTACAAAGACAGCTGGGAATTTCCCAGTGTCTCGCTAGAAATGTCACACATGGCGATGGTCGTGTTGATTTATTTTGTATGAAGTGTACAAATGAAACATGTACAGGGTTCTGCAGAAACACACAATACCAACATTTTCTTCTGATAACTGAACTGATGCCAGTGACCACTGAGCTGTGCTCCCCTTTTCACCAGTGAAACTCTTTCTCTGTATCAGAGACGGCTAATACAGAGGCTATGATTGGTTTATGATTACAATCCAAATGTGGTTGTTATTAAACAGTGTCATGAATAATAATGGTTGATGAATAATAATGTGGACTTTAGGAGAAAGCACAGTTTTGTTGTACATATGTGACAATGCCCAATACTATTTTACACTGTTAAGGATTATCGCCTCCTTTTTTCATGTTCCAAGTAACCTACTGCTCAGCGACAGAAGATAGAAAGCAACCCAACCATGTCATGCTTTTTGGCTGGCAGGCAGTTCTATCTGTGGCCAGTAAATTGGTTTATTTATAACACAGGAGCCTCAATCACAGGGTATGAAATCTGGCTTTACTCTACTGCATATTAGCATAGCCAGTGTAGATTTCTTGTGTGTCTATATACAGTGTGCATGAGTGAAAAGCCAGCAGGTGATCTCAAAAAGCCTATTGAACATCTTCAGATCCCAGGGTGAGATCTGTGTAAATTTTTTCCATTTTTCAAGCTCCTGCACACAAATCTCCCAAATCTAAGGACAAGATTTCTTCAGAGGATTGGTTGGTTAAATATGCAACAGCCAGGCAATGTTTGCTCCTTGTCTCCCACTGCTGCGGGAGTTAAATCAATAGAGATATAACAACTTGGTTCCTACCTGCGACTCTGCTCACACTCTGTATCTTTTCTTGTATCAGAATCGAAGTCTTAACATGATCAAACTGGCCCGGGATGACAATAGAGGCCTCAGTGGAGCCCTGAAGTTCTGAGAAAAACACACAGATACAAAGCACTTTTGGCTTTTCAGTGCTCTGTTGGGATGTCGTAGAAATTTCTAGTGTTGCACAGCAGCATTAAATAGCAGTATTGGCAAGCATGGAATTCAAATTTCTGTAAACGGATCAACATCAGCAACAATATCTATATCAAGGAGGGTTTTTCTTCTCAACCATATATAAAAATTTGTTTTGTCTTTTTATAGTTTATTTTATAAAGCTCAAAGGTTCTGATGTCATGGAATAAAGGAACACCTTGTTCTCTACATACCATGAGGCGGGTTTTCTCTTTATTTTTATGGTTCAAGTCAAATAAGTCCCATGAAAGACCAAAGCCAACAATGTGTTAGCCCATCTCTAAATACTTTGAGTCCCCTACTTTGTCTGTGCAGTCAGCTCAAACCTTTATATTGTACTACCAAAGATATACATCTTTTAAACCACCAGGAATATATTTTCTAAGCGTTCCCTGAAACACCTATGCAGTACTTTTATTTTATCGCTTCACACAGAGGAATAAATATTGCATTTGTTGGGGACTACTTTCAACAGCGGATAGATATACTTTTTTGGTCACACATCTATGATGTCATGGCATGTGTGCTCCTGAAGGACAAGGGTTGCCCTTGGTCATGGAAATGGTGTTTTCAATAGTTTTTTGGGGTTTTTTTGCATTCTAGACATGTGATGGCAATATTGTTTGGTCAGTGTAATTTTCAGAGATCCACAGAGATCCAAAATCCAGGTCACAGATTTTCTTGCTAATCAGGAGCTATGGGGTGCACCCGTGCTGTTCTCCTCAGCTGCTGCAGTCAGCCGGCTGGCAGGTTATAAAGGGAGGTGGACTTGACCTGCTCAGTTGGTTGTGTGTCTCCAGAGAGTGACCAACCTTCAGTTGGCTTTCTGTGTTTTTTTATTTGTTTTTTTGAGTGGAAATGTGAGTTGAGTGTGTGTTGGAAGTGTGATTCTTCTTTTGGCCATTCATTTTGTTTCCCCTCCTGTTCAGCGACTCCCAATTTACTTCGTTTGGGGACAGTTCTTTGGTCTGTCTATCATTTTGATAGAATCAGTGGGTAGCTGTGTGAGTTTTATTCCCATGCCACCTTTTAGAAATCAAATGGCCTGATTTTGCTTTCATCCTCCTCTACATTTGCAGTGTTTTGTTAGTTTCCCAAACTGCAACCCTTGTCCTTCAGGTTTTGTTTTCTCCGGAAATGTTTGCTCCTCTTTCTACTTCAGACTAAAATGTCTCAATTAAAAACTTGATTTCCATGAAATTTTAGGGTTTCCTTTACACTCCTTTATTTGTGGCGGCCAGCCACATTGAAAAATTTGTTGCCACAAATGCATTTTCTATTTTTGGAGATGAAACATTGATTAGGAGAACAATATAGGTTATTCATTTTGCCATATATGGAGCACAGAGCGTACTCTGGGCAGAGATGGAGCAGCAGAACATCAGATGCAGTGAAAGTGAAACAGAACTGTTAATTCTGCAGAGTCTTAAAGTTTGTTTTCACTCTCAGTAGCTGCTTTTCACATCCATTGATCTGATCAGCTATGAAAGGACCGACAAATCAATTATTCACCCCGCAAGTCGCAAAATGCTGCTGAGGAAAAAAAGTAACTCATGGAGAGCTCCACCTGTGATGTCACAGAGCCACAAAAACCTCCAAATTTAGAAAGGGGACAGAGAATGATAACTGATGACATTCCTGTCAGCACCAGCTGTACCTTGGTACACCTTGGGCCCGGAGGGACGGGGGAGGGACTGTCAGAAACTTCAAATTGCTCTGATTGGTCAAAAATCAACACTCTGCCTCACAGCACAGCAACCAAAGCCAGAAAGCTTTTTTTCTGTCATCATTGCATCTTAGCTATATGCCAGAAGTCCAAAGCTTCACATTCAGGGGTATGGACACTGGAGGAAAGCTGACAGGGCTGTGGGCATGGACCCCGTCAACCTCTAGCCCTCCCTGTGGTTCTCTGGCAGAGGAGCAGAGCGCAGACTGGGTCAGTGGGGCGTGCTGGCGGGAGCTTAGGAGCTATGGGTTAAAGCCAGGTAGAGTCAAGCCAGGGGTCTGTGCCCACAGCCGCATGCCTGCTGTCTGCTTCTATCCAGTGTCCACTCCCCCCTGGATGTGCTTCTCCAGCCCCTAACTTCTAGATTATTATGAACAAAACAAAGAGTTTGTAAAATATGTTTTGTTATAAATAGGGCCTTCATTTAAAATCGCAATCGCAGAATTTCAATAGTAAGTTTCACTTAGTCATTTTTGAAATTATGTTTTCAATTCTATTAATTTTCATTACAAAACTGTGAACAAATTGTCTTGATAAGGAATCAAATGACAGCAAAAATTGCAGAGGACTAGCCTAAAGTGGACATGTCTGTATGGGGGAGACTCACGGGTACCCACAGAACCCATTTTCATTCAGATATCTTGAGGTGAGAGGTGATTAACGTGATTTAAAGAAAGAAAAAAAGGCCTATGTACGGACCTTAATTGCATCAAGATTAATGCATCAATACTATATTCATAGATAGCTTTAGTTATAATTTTAACTCTGGCCCTTGCTCTCCTCTCTGCTGCTATGTCTGCGTCTCCGGCCAGGTAAACCCTCCAGCATGCCCCATTGATCTAGGCTGTGCTCTGCTCTTCCAACATGGAACCAAAGGGAGGCTGGGCGGTCAGTGGGCAGTCAATGCCCAAGGCCAAGGGCTTATCTCCAGTGTCTGCACGCCTGGGATGTGGACTTTTTCAAATTTTTTATAGGGATTTTCTGCCCCAGCCATCTGAACTTTTGTTCACTATGACTTGGTGATCTAACTAATCACAGCACAGTCAGGTGGGACTTGTCCCTCCAGACTGTCCATTTTAGCATCAACCTTTTTGGAAACAGAGTTTTTTCCTTCTTGCTTAAAAAAAGCCCACACATGCACATCACAAAAAATCCATTTAAATGTAAGGAAGAAAAAGAAACAACTGAGGCCCTGTCAAGAGCATGCCAAGCAGGTGATGATATAACATGTAAAACAGGCAAAGATGTAGAAAATGTTCACCAAGGTCACTGTGTCAGAAACTGGATGGTCCCTGACACAGTGTCAGAAACCGGATGGTCCCTGACACAGTGTCAGAAACTGGATGGTCCCTGACACAGTGTCAGAAACCGGATGGTCCCTGACACAGTGTCAGAAACCGGATGGTCCCTGACACAGTGTCAGAAACCGGATGGTCCCTGACACAGTGTCAGAAACTGGATGGTCCCTGACACAGTGTCAGAAACCGGATGGTCCCTGACACAGTGTCAGAAACCGGATGGTCCCTGACACAGTGTCAGAAACTGGATGGTCCCTGACACAGTGTCAGAAACCGGATGGTCCCTGACACAGTGACCTCTGTGGCACATTCTAACACCTCTATTCTTCAACTGAAAGAGTAACTGTGCATTATTGTGTAACCATGTAAAAAGTTTGCAAGGTTAGAGCCAGCACTAGTTTGACCACATCTACCATTGCACCAAATTTTGCGTCTTTGTAATGGATTTCAAAGGAGATTGTGATGCGTACACAGACATCAAAAGCCAAAAACTCACTTTCAATGTCTACATCAACGATAGAGATGTAGCCTGAAAATCTTTACCATGAATGGTGTTTTACAAAAGTTTTTAAGAAACCTAAAACCAGGGGTGGTGAAGGGTGCCAGACTTAGAAACCAAATTTAGTAGTGGTCAAATTGTGGAATTCCACCTTCACCTGATGCCCTAAGGGGAAAAAAAAGACCTTTTCCCCATTGACTTACATGGTTGAATAGATGTCTGTACTGATTTCAACACCAGAATTTATGCCATTCTGTCCAGTAACATTAAGAAAATCGAGAAGAGCCGCACAGTCCAAAATCCATAAAGGTCTGGACTGGGCCAAAGTGCAGCTCATAGTCTGTATATATGATGGATATAACCACCCTGATGTCACCCACTGGTTTGTAGCCTGCCGTTTTGAAGTCTCAAATTCGGCATTTTGTGCCGTTGCCATCTTGGTTTTGGAGCTGTGGAGGAGTAAGGGGTGGATCTGAGTAAAAGACTGTAAAATTGGGCACTTTGGTTGTAAATTTGGGAATTTTAACATGGGGATTGACTGGGATTGACTCTGCTTTGGAGCAAGCCTTAGGTGGCGATTAGGAACTGCAGTTTTTGACACTTTGCATCGGCCTAATTTCTTTTAGCCTCATAGGTTGCTGCATGTTACAGCCTCATAGCAGCTGGCGTGGCCTTAATCTTGTTTTGTTGCTACACAGGTAACACTTGTTAGCAAGATCTATTCACTTTTGGTTTTGGTCTTTTCATGGAATTTGTTGGCAAAAAGAAAAATACATAAAATGCCTTACTAGGCATTCAGACTGAAAACAGCACTGCGTGAAAAAACAAAATGCAAGGATATTTCTGGTACCAAACTCTTAAATGCATTCCATAAAAGTTTAGTTTAACCTTTTAAAACCTGGAAAACTGTCTTGGTTTCTTTAAAAAATAAAATAGAAAATTGGAAGAAGGCAATAAGCAAGGAAAGAAAAAAAGACCCTCAAACAAGGAAATTACTTGAAAAATTATTTTACAAAAGAAAGAAAAAGACGAAGTTGAAGACTTCTGAATTCTGTTAAGTTTCAAATATATCATTACGATACTTACAAATAGAAATTCCCTAGCTTTTTTTTCTCCCTATACAATTTTTGCTCACGAATCAAAGGCTTAATTACTTGTGAAAGGTATTTTAAAGCAGCACAACAAAACTGATGTTATTCTAGGTTTCAAAGGTTTAAGAAGCTAATCAACCAGTTTTAAGGCTTTGGAAGGAAGTAATCTACAAGGAATGTGCTTACACACATGACCGCTGACGGATGATGTCACATTATGTGAGCCAGGTTCGATGTTTTTCAACCTTGCATTTTTTCCAGATCAACGTGGTGGCCCAATTCAAATAAATGATGGGGCTGTACTTTTTCCACGCAGTGCTGTTTTTTTTAACACCGCCATTACCGTTAAAAACAATCCAGATGTCCCTTAAAACCTACTTCTTTCACCACAGCTGAAGCTCCATCATGCATTTTTATCTGTCATGGATTTCAAATGTCTCATGCCAGACACTTTTTTTTCACTTCAGCTCGACTTCGTATTTTCTCTTTTTGTAAATCAAACCACAGATGCCTCCATAATGTTGCCTTTCCCTCACTTGTGCGTCGGCATTACTCCCCTGTTGTCACTCCCCTCAAGCACCAAGGATAAAAGACACTTTCACATGTAGTTCAGCACAAAGCACCGTGAGAAGGACAGAGGGTAAACATACGAGAAAGCATAAAAGCTAAACTGTCTGTTTTGTCACGTAAGACGCTGGTCTTTGTTGTCATGCCACAGGAAATTCTGGGAATGACAAATAAATATGGACGTGAAGGTGTCTACTTTGTACACAATCTCAAACAGCAGCAGACGCTCATTGAGTTCCTGCTGGTCCATGCACGTTGAACTGCAACTGCAAAAGTATCCTCGATCTTCTTCTTCCTCTCTCACAGTAGTCGCGGCGAGGAGTACAGGGGTCTGCTGGTGTTTGTGTCATCTCCAACAGGTTCTTCCTGTCCTTTCTTCCTCTCCCAGCACAGCTCAGTCATATCTATCTGGGAGACACAGGACGAGCTATTAATACCGTGGTTGTAAATCTTCCAAACACACACACACACACACACACACGCAAACACTCCCCACTGTTTGCAGAGCATGTTCTCTTTGGAAACTATGTAAAAATAGCAAAGAGGCAGTTATCAGCTCCTGTGTGCATTCACAAAGGTAGACACAGCTATTTTTTCTGAATGCCCGAACATGCACGCACGTATGCATGCACACAAACAAATTCAAACCATAATAGCATGATTTAAAGAGCATAGTTAATAGGATTGCCTGGCAGTATCAGATGAGATGTAAACAGTATCTGTGACGTCTTTGGTTTCATTGCCATTATAATGCCTTTTACTTTTCAACCACAGCACAGTTTATCCTCATACATTATGTATAAATGCTTTAGATGAACCAGATCTCTGTGAATATTGTTTTTGCAGATGGATTGGATAAATGTCAATTAACATAACATCATGTGATACAACTTCATGTACGTCTCTATATACATCAACATACTGTTACACTGGTAAAATAACTCAAAAATTACTTTTTGTTTCACATGGAACACAAACACCGCTCTAGGATACAAGTCCGGTGTTTGTGTGACCCATCCACTTCAAAGAATATCTTGGTTGTAGCAAGATCTTGGTGGTGTCTGCACATCAAGGATAAAAGTCTCTTCTCAAGAAGAGGATTGGCACAGGAACACAAAACCGAACTGGCACTATCAGCTATCTAACTAGACACACCAGCCTGTTCTCATTCCGAACTTGTAAAATACAATCATTTTGTCAGTGCTTTTGGCCAAAAGCCCTCTTTCACATCTGCATTAAATGCAACAGGATGCCATCAGGTGAGAACGCCTAGACAGAACCGGTCATGTCATTACTATAAGCCAGTGGACATCTCCTGCTGTGTCACTTGAGAACACAGCCAAATAGAATCGTTTTGCATCCACATGAAAAGCGGTAGGAGGACATCAGGATAAAATGTTGCTTGTAGTGATGTCATAAGGAGCAGTGGTGGGTGGGTCAAACAAACCACAGACTTTCATGCTGGAGCCCAGTGTTTGCTTCCCGTCTGAATGTAATAGTTTTTTTTTCTTTTTTCCCTAACCATCCAAGATGTTGCTGCCTAATTTTAACAATCTGTGGCAGCATGTGCATTTGTTGACGTCATGGGGTTGCTTGCTATGTGCTGTTGTTGCCTAAACATAACCACATGCAGCGTAATCTGACCATGTGGTTGTGGTGACTTTATAGTAGCAGCATCCGGGAATGTAAAGAGCATGCTACTTAACGGAAAAAGTTGGCTACTGCATAAAATGATTTTTAAAAAAGCTGTGTCACCCAAAATCTACTGGGAATTGTTAAACTAGTAGCATTTATAATTGTTACTTCAACATCTCTGTAACATTTTGTGAAACCAAGTGCAACACTATAAATTTCTTAATCCATCATTCCCATTGTCACATTAGCACATGATGGCTGGTTTTTTATGGATTAGCCATTCATTTTAGCCAGTCACTCAACATGTTGCGCAACACGTTTGTTCCAGCATACCCTTTACTCTTCAGCCTTAAATTACGATTCTTTCACAGCTCCCTTTTATTCAACTGTATCTGCATATTACAACCCCCCATGAGCTTATTCAAATCAAATGGAAGTGGGTCAGATGCAAATTCATTCATTCAGTGACTATTCATCTGCTCCACAAGATTTATCCCCACTACTCAAATAGTAAATAAACAACTCACTCAATGTAATAAACACAAATGTATAATTATAGAATGCACAATAAATGCCATGCTAACAAGACCTCAATCTTACAACTGCCAGTATTAATATAACAATAATTAAAAGCAGATCAATAACAGCAACTTATATGCAATGAGAAAGGCAGCACAAGCTATTAGATTGCACGTAATGGTTATATTGAGTTTTTCTGCTGGATATATTTGAGACAGATTTAGCGCCTTGTTCTAGTGCTTTTTGTGTGGTTCCAGTCAGATCGTCTCCAGGCTGAATACAGTCTGAATGCAATAAAAGAAACCTCAGAATTAATTTGCTGATTACTGCATGTTAATGAAGTCATCAGATGGTTTCTTTCTTTCAATATCTGCAAAAAAAAAAAAAAAAAAAAAATACAATCAGTACTCTGGGCAAGAAAAGGGATGGTAAAATCAAAGGAAAAAGCTGATCTCCATAATATAACCTATGCCACTCATTTGAATAATTATATTTGTCTCCCAGTGTAATATTGCTTTTTTCATTTCATTTCTCTATTGCTGAGAAGCCCATTGAGACAGCAAAAAAAAAAAGAAAAAGAAAGAAGGGATTCTTGATCATTATCATGAATGAAACAAGAAATGGCAAAGATCAATGAAACAGCGGCACAAAGTGCTAATGAGATGCTAAATGAAGTGGCCCTGTGAGGTGCTGCTGCTCGATATAATTGGCACCAATCTAATTTTTGGGTCTATACTTCTTTCAGCCTGATTTAAGTTACCTTGAATGAAGACACTCATAATGTATTTTTTAACACAGACAGGCAAATTCTTTGACATACACATTCCATTAGCAAACATGCAATATCATTGTGTAGTCACACCAATGTATTTATAAGAATAGCTCTACTTCTACAAAGACTTAGATGGGAAATGTCTCTGTGTGATTTCTTTAAAAAAAATATGGAGAGAAGACAACAAGCAACACAACACCTAGCCTAAAAAACCCTCAATATTAGGAAAAAAAGAATTACAAGAAAATTTCCTGAAAATAAGCAAAAAAAAAAAAAGAAAAAAGAAATGAAGTAAAAAACAATAAAAAAACAAACATGAAAATGACTTGAAATGAGGGCAGAGAATTTGTATGCTTGTTTTTTTTCTGTAACTTAAGTATATTTATGATGATTATGTATACAGTTTTCTGAACATTTTTCTAGTTTTTGCTGAATTTCCAATTAATTAATCTTCAATAAAACCAAACACAGAAATTACACTTTTCACAGGGGTTATTACTGGATTATTTCTTGGCCGGGATCTGCAGGAAGTTACTGCCAACTACGAAGCAATAATCCGGCATCCTTGTCGTGGGTGTATTAAGACAGCTAGATGTGACACTGCCACTCAGACTTCTTGCCAGTCAAGCGCAGTAGTCACTCCACTCAACACTACAACAGAAGAATCCCTTGCAACCCAGACATATTTTCCCCAAAGATCACCATTAGACATCTGTTAAACTGTCTGACTTGCGTCAGTTGTTACTCTTTGTATTATGGATTTTTTAATTCATAAAGATTATACATTTGCAAAGCTTTTCCAGAGCCGGAAAGCAATTTTATGTGCATGACGCATGGACTTATTATAGGAAATGGATACTGGACTCAAGAATGGTGCGCTGTAGCCTTGGGTAGTGTCTTTTTTTCATACCTTCATCATGTCTTTAAATTTCGCCAGGGTGTACGGTTTATGACGGCATTGGATCAAGGATACTTTATTTTCCTCTGACCATGAAAACATTAAAAGAACGAAATGCAGTACTCAGATTTCAGATCCCAGTGTAATAATAGCATCATGTACTCAATTTCACATAACATAAATAAACTGATACCTATGAAAATAAATATGAGCAATATAAAACCGATAAAAATGCATTGGAATAAAATCAATAGATGAGCACTGTAAGGTGTGACTGCAAGTTTTCTCAGCTTTTTTTAATCTAAAAATGAATTAGATTTGCCTTGAGGTGATATTTCAGGCTTCAGGTACTCCTTAACTACTACCTACTTAACACGTTATTTTGACAACTCTAATCGAAACGTATCAAAAATGCCAGGTATCCTAGTTTTACAAAGAAAACAACTTAGGAGCAAAAGTCTTGAGTAGGCTACTGATTTCACTGTAATTTCTTGTTCATACCGATATTTTAAATTTAAACAAGAAATGAAGAGTGTGTCCATTAGAGAGAGTCTGTTAGCGTGAGCACATCTTGCTCTCGTCACTCTTTCCACATGGAGTTTACAGGACTCCATCAATGGAACATCCAGCACCCCTCAGCCCTGTAAATGTGAGAGCTCTATCATTAAAAGATACAAAACACACACACATGCACACGCAAAACTTGGCACACAACAGGGGCACTCAAGACTGCTCTGCAGTGCTGTTTCAATTGGCATGAAAAATACCCAAAGAGAGAATCTACATGCATATTTTCATTAAACATCCCTCTGAATATTTTTCTCTAACCTTCTCCTCCCTAATCCAATTTCTATCTCCGTGTTTATCTAATGCATACCGCCGCAATCACAGCTGCAGCTCACATATTTAGGCTTGGCGATTACTTTAATGATTAAATCTAATACTGCTGTAATTTATGCCGAACCTTTAAAACTTCTGCAGTGAGGCTGTCTTGATCAGTCTGTGTTTGAAAATGTTTAACTTTCCATTGGATAAAATCAACTTTCCCACCATCAAGTCATTTTGCACCCACTCAGCACATTGCTTTAAAGTGTGTGAACGTACGGTTAGCAGTGTACCCACTGCATTTAACTTTTTACATGGGTCAAAGTCATCTTTGGCTTATAGGATAAAGTACAAATATGAGTATATTTTTAAATTTCAGTTGATCAGATAGTTCACTTAGAAGCGCACAGGTCAGTAACTAATATACAAAATGTAATTACTGAAGCATTTTGTTGGTTACACCTGCAAAGGTTTTCTTATCGATGCTATGCATCTGTGTTTGCACGTTATCAGCTGTGACACTTTAATTTTCATGTCATCTGATCTTAATCAAGACTCAGAGTGATATTTTGATGCATAGTTTCCCTCAGAGGCAATTTCCTTCACATTCCCCTCTAGAATTTGATGATTTAACTTTTTTGTGTTTAAAGTTGTTGTTTTTTTTTCCAAGAATGACATGTAAGATTGAGGTTATAACAGAGTGCAGCCTGAGGACACATGGACACATTGTAAGAAAAAGATTGATTTTTTTTTTTGTCACACTATGTCAGACTCAATGCATGTTATGGTTCTTGTGAGTTAAATTCACATTATGTAGGCATGTACATACAAGTCAACTCAGCCAAAGTATTACAGAGCTTGGATACCTCAATTGTACTGCCAGACAGAAATGTCTGATTTTTTTTTTTTTTGCCTGTATTTCATTCAGTTGTTATATTTTTCCTTCCAGTGGCGTTTTTAAAATTCTGACTTTCTAATTTATGGTTAAGATTAGGGAAGATTGTGGTTGTGTCAAAAAAAAGGAAAAATAAAACTATTAAGATTTGGTCAATGTTGGATAAGGTTAAGAACATCCACACTCATACTGTCTGCCTCGATACACTATGTTCTGAATGTAGATTATGATGTGCAGAGTCGTCCAATATTTACATTGTAATGCACACTATAATGGGCTGCACACATGCACTGATAAAGCCCTCAAAATAGCACATTAGCACCTTGTACTGTGCACTTTTGACCTGCTCTGCTATATCTTAGGAACTATGACACTTTGCCCCACTGCAACTTTTACCCTATTTGGGCACAATAAAGTTCATAGCATATCACCAAAATATTAAGCATGAGCCACAAGGTGTTTTTCATACAAATATAAGTCAGTGTTAGTGCAGAAGATGCAGACTATGCATGAAAAGAGTTAAGCTTTTTCATAGTTTATGGTTTTTAAGCTTATAATTCAACAGCAACTTTGCAGGTATTTTAACCTTCCAATTTCAGTTAGTCATGTTGATATGCGCATCTGTAATGGTAGCTGGAAATGATTGTTAAATCTCTAGCAAGTCTTGTTATGTACAAAGCCTATCAAGTCTGTACTTAGTGTCATATTGATTTGGTGAGTACTTTCTTTTATGGGTTGTAAGGTTACTTTTTCATAACAAGTATGGTTGATTTTGAGTCTGGTGCTTTCAGTTTCTCTTGCCGTCTTTCTCTGTGCACTTTCTTTTAGGAGTGAGGGAAAAAGAGTTTAACATAAGTATTGTAATTTCTTCTTTTTCCGGTGTTTTAAAACCATTTTTTCAATGCCTTAATTAAGTACATTTAAATGCGAAGGTGGAAAGAAGTTGCCACTTTTATTATGGCACTCTATGAGTGATGTCACATCCGTTTCAAGAAAAACAAAGGAGAACATTGCTGAGGGCACAAGGACAGACCATTAGCTTAATTATGATAAATCATAATATTGAATAGCAATACTTAAAAATTGCAAAAAAAATATTGAATCAGCACCAAAACATTGCGATAGTATCAAATTGGGAAGTAAGCATATCATCCCATAGTGTCTGTATGGTCTCCCATTGGTTGTTTCTCTTGATTGACGACTGAAAACATATTTAAGCAGCATCTTCTATCTGCTCCATACCACAAACTTTGATGAACACATAAATGTCCTCCTCTGAATGATATCCTTGTTATTAATAACTTTATTAATAACTTCTCATCTATTTCCAATCCAAGGCCATGTAGGCGAGTTATCTAAGCAATAATGAAAAGGCAAGCCCCTTATACTTGGGAGCAGCCACGTATGAGGGATTTCTGGGAGGTGATAGTCCATGATTTCACACAGGAACTGTGGATTCAAAACTTCCGGATAATCCGCTCAACTTTTTTTTTAAGTTATATGACGCAATAATATGTCTGATGTTTTGACTGCTTTACCAGCTCATAGCATGTACTAGGGAATGCAAACTCCAAACTGCCCTTACCACCCTTGTCTTTGCAGCATCATATCTCAGTCAAAGAAGTAGAATAGATGAATCCTCACTTCCCTTATCAACAACAAGTGGGAATATATCTGGGGCTATTTGATGATAGTGTGCTAGCTCAGGCCTATAAGAGCACATTTATGTGTGGTTATCTTCCTTTAGTGCGTTATTATTGATGCAGCTTATAGTAATGGAGTCATGTTCTTTGCTGTTTGAATAGCAGTGGGCAAAAAATAGAAACTGAATGACTCTGCTCCCCCCGGCCCTCAGTCCAGCTGTTCATTGGCCACCTGTTGACTTGAGATTGCTATGCGTTTGGCTGAGAACCCTGTCATTAATGTCTCTCCTTCATTACCCCATCTCATTTTTGCCACTGTCCTGTTCCATCAGACCTCCCTTGCACTGTCAGCGACAGCCAAACCACCTTACAGCCCACTTGGCAGCAGCCGTCAGGCGGCGAGTTGCGTATTTGCCCCTCTTTGCCAAGGGCTCATCATCAAGAGCTCATCAGAGACCTTGAGTGGATCTCAATATGCTGAGGAAGTCAGGGTTCATCGAGAGAGTTTCCTATGCCATTACCTGAACCTCCACAGATGTTAAAAGAAGCAACCCTCACTTTGATTGCTTAAACATGGGGCATCTTTACAAATTTATAATGATATTTAGAGTCTTGGGAGAAGTGTTGAGCTTCCAGGATTCAGTTGACTGCAAAGTGAAGCATGTTAGCAGCGCAGTGGCTCCTCCACAGCACAGCAAGCAGAAAGATTAACAGAGTAATTATTGTGGTTATCAGAGCTGTTATTGTTTTAATTTTACACACCCTGGAACACATTCAACCTAGGTGGCAGCCAATTTAAATCGGGAATAAATTACTCTACTTTCGAATTAAAAATGCTTTACCCCTTTGAAACCTGGAGTGACATCAAATTTCTTGTGCTGCTTTCAAAGGCCTTTCACAAGAACATAACTTTTTCATTCTGAAAAAAAATGCTAGATTTTATTTTTTTTCCCAAAGAAACATGGAAATGAAGGCAACATGGTAATGCATAAGCAACTTGGTAAGAAATGTTGCACAAATTGTAAGAAATTTATAGATTTAGAAGAATATACATATTGAAGAAAATGTGTCTGGGGAAAACAAAAAAACTGTGAAAATTAGAACTATAACTAATTACTTGCCTTTTGTATTTTTTTTTTCATTATTTTGATGTTTATTTTTGGGTAATTCCTTCTCAAGCTGCCCATTACCTTCTTCCCATGTTTTTGAAAGAAATTAAGCCAATCTGCTCCTGTTTCAAAGGGTTATTAACCCTTTGAAACAGGAGCAGGTGCAGAGTTAAATAACATGTATGGGCCTGTGTGTTATGTTGGCTGAATATCTTTGTAAAGCATGGGTTAAAAGTTTGTGTTCCAGTTCTTGCAGCATGAAGGCTTGTGTGTCACTGTTTCTGGCTCCCAAGCTTTTACGGTTTCTGCTTCCCGCTCGCTGCCTCTCTGGCAGGACATACAGACCTGGCTTATCCCACCTGGCTTAACATTCTGGCTGGTTCTTATCTTGAGCTTGCAGCACTGCAGGCCTCATCCGCACATGCAATTACACCAATACACACAGACCACTAATAATGAGTGTGTGTTGATATTGGGTGTGTGCACACATGTGCCTCTGTTTACGCCTATATGCTTTTATTCAGTCTTTTATTTACCTTAATTCATATTCAAATTATCCACCCCGTGAAAACTTAATTTCCAACAGCTTTTAAAAGACATTTTGACTATCTTACTATTACCAGATACTCGCAAAAAATTGTGTCATTTCAATTTTAACTTCATAAATTGGAAATGGAAGCATATAGCATTTACTCTACATTTTATCTTAATGACAGTGTTTCCTTGTTTATTTCAGTATGCTAGTTATTTTCTTTAAAAAAAAAAGAACAAACAAAAAAAAAACAGGGCACCAGACAGATATCTCATTACAAAAACAGCAGGAAAGTCAAATGTTCAAGCAGCTCTGGGAAGCTGTGTCGGCATTTGTGCTGCAGAGGATTCAAATTCCAACTCCCAAGATTTTCGTGAAATCAAACATCATTTTTGATACAATTTGTGGACTTTGTTTTATCAGCAAAATCCATTCTATATATCTACATTCTGCAATTAGCTTTCTATTTAGTACTGCAGGCTGGTTATCTTTATTAGTGGCGGAGCCTGCCAGTCCTTCTCTGGATACAAATTGACTTGCACAGACAGGAATTCAGCGTATCAGAGCTGTAGCCACTGCTAATGCACGCCAAACATCTCTATTTCACTATAAAAACATTCAACTGGCAAAGCATGGAGGGGATTTCATTGTTAGTCACATCAAAAATAATTATATTAAGCAATTAGTGACTAACTTCTAAAAACGATGTGTGTTTGGTTGACTGCACCGTAACACCAGTATTC
This sequence comes from Plectropomus leopardus, assembly GCF_026936395.1. NCBI lineage: Eukaryota > Metazoa > Chordata > Actinopteri > Perciformes > Serranidae > Plectropomus > Plectropomus leopardus. Next base: position 24,769,793 of record NC_142194.1, on the reverse strand, counting down.
AGTTGTGTTTCTGAGAAAAGTAATATATCAATAAGTGTTTGCAACGTAATTAAATTACACTTGCTATAACTATAGTTACCACTGATGTTGTCAAAAAAAAAACAAGGACTGAAATTTAAAGGATTAGTTACCATGATGTCGCACTAACAACAATCACTTCTGGGAAGATAACTGACAAATGAATTTAATTGCATAAATATTTGAAAACAAACTGTTTTTAAACTTTTAAACAGAAACCATACTGTTTAAAAATAAAAAAGTTAAACTCGTTGCTCTGACCCATATGACATTGACTGCAATAAAAAGCCACCTAAAAAAAACAACCTAAAAAAATCAAAATCTGTTTAAGTATTCACAATATTTAGAATATTTTAAAGACTTTACCTTTTGAGGCAGCTATAGATCAGCAACTAACATGTTCTGCTACTGGCTCCAAAACCAAGATTGCAACAGCCAAAATGCCTAATTCAAGGCTTCAAAATGGTAGTCCATTAACCAATAGGTGATGTCATAGTGGCCATTATTTTCTATTAGTCTATAGGCTATTGTGCATCCCCATGCACAGACAAAATTGCCAGAGTATTATACCGACTAACTTTTCAAAGCTCTGCAAAGATGCCCAAATAGCATTAAATAAAAACATATACGACATATTTAACAGCTGATTACGTATTATTTTGTTCTCATTTACAGAGAAATATCTGCATCATTCTATGTACAACGGTTTAAAGTATCACAAAAACTGACAGTATTAGAAATGCTATTAATGATGGCTTCCTTGCAAATACTGTATTCCTCTGCAATGTCTCTTTAAATGGTATCTTTTGACCAAATCAAGATAAAAGCATTTGATGATGGAAATTTACAGCCCACAGTAAACTGGATGAAAGGCACCCTGCTGTAGCAAAAGTGCTCTATCATTATGCAAGCAACAGAGTGCACCATAACCAAATACTGTATAAATGATATGGCTGCTTTATTTGTTTCCACCCTATGTGCTTTTATGAAGTGACTTATCAGTATCAAGTCGATTGACAGTATCAAGTCAACAAGTAATTGCCTTGAACAAAATATATCTATACCAAACCTGTGAAATTGTGTGCTCATTGAATAAAGTAAGAATTATGATACACTCCCACAATGTTTAGTCTTTAGCTTCTATAATGTCATACAGAGGTTTTGTCTTTGTGCAGTGCAGCTATATATGTCTATTTGAGTACATGTTCCAAGGTCTTCTCGTGAGACTCAAGTCACGAACTGGAGAGGTATTATAATGTCTCTTCCATGAGCCTGAACAGTTCTTAAAGTAGCAGTAAAGATCAGAAGAACCTTTCCACATGTCTCCATCTGCCTGGGTGCTTTTACAAGATGCCACAGTGCGGCTGAGGTTTTGTTCTCCAAGAGAACAAAGGGAGGTACGGAAAGGTCGTTGGCAAAGCTTGCTTTTAAAAGGAGAAGAGAAAGAAAATTGTAATAATGCCAGCATCCCAGGAAGACAGGACAGAGCTGGGAGTCTTCTCACACAGGGGATACGTCAAAGAGAAACCCTCGACGTCGCAACGAGGGCCACCCTTTGATCCCTTCACATATTTTAATGTCACTTGATCAATCTCTGGCATATCAACAGGGGATCTCAACACACGTCCGTCTGTAAGAATTCAAAGATTTCTTAGACTTTGTTTTCGCTCTTTTAATGTACTATGTGTCCCAGAGCAGAACCGGGAATCAAAGAAAGTTTGACGAGCGTATAGCTCAACAGTTAATGAGACTTCCTATAGAGCTGCAAATGAACTTTATCACGTTAGTGTAAGTCTATACCAACAATTTATTATTATTACTACCACTATTATGTAAAAGTATTGATTTTAATCACTCTATAAGGCTGTGTTCCTGTCGCTAAACAGTGGCAAAAAGTTGTAATTTCAGACACAAATGTGTGGGGAAGGTGGAGAGGATCGTGCCTTTCACTGTCCTAGGAAACGCAAATAGAGTGCCCCAGGAATGAGTCCTAAAACTCACACATGAGCATTTCAGCACCTCTTGTTCCCTCGTCTTGAATTCAATAAGCTTTTTGAACAAGTTTTTGGTTAGATGCCTGAAATAAGGTCTGAGGTTACATAAGCTGAAGAGACATTAAAGGTTAGTTCTGTGACATTAAATGTGCCCGTAAATGCCCCTGTCTTTAAAAAGACAGTGGCCAACAAGTTGCTAAATGAAAGTACAGAACATCACCATGACCTATAAGTAGCCTTTTACTTTCGGCAATTGCATTTAGGCTTGAAAAATCACAATAGTGGTGTTCATTTGTTAAGATTATCTTGTTAAACAATATGCCCAAGGATCATAAACATTTCCTTGCAACAGAGTTTATTTTCTGCAATAATCCAAAATCCAACGTGACGCTTACTTTTGCATTTACCTACAGAAAAACAGGAAAGACAGGAATTGAAACAAGAAGAAACATGAATGTCTTCTGGTACGGTATCGAAGTCTAGAACACTTGTCTTAATAAAATCAAATGTTAACTTCTGACATGCTAAGATGTAGTTTAAAAGAAAGTAGTAAAAAGTCATTAAGTCAGCAAATTGACTGGATAAAATTTCTAGCTAGCTAGCATTTATGTTAGTCATTATAGTTGGCTGAACAAGTAGGCTTATATTAGGTGCAAGGCTTTAGCAGCCCAACCACTGAGTATTTAATTGTAAATCTTACCTTTTGTTTGTATGACATATTTCTACATTCAAATGTTACATTGGCTCATTTAAAACCTGCAGTTGCTCAATGTGCATTAGGTCGTCGCTAACTTTGCCTGCGTGGAAATGTATGCGGTGCAGGTAGCATACAGAGGGTTTTTTTAGAGCCTTGAGTGTCTAATGAGTGGTGAGTGTGAACCAAAACAGTAAAGTTGAGGGCCGTAAACCAAAATAATGAGCTGAAAGATTCCATTAAGCTCCATTAAGAAGAGGGGCACTTAGTCAAGTAATGATTCTTTGTGGGTTTAGTGCTGCAGGTTACCCTTTTCACGAATAAGTAATGTTGTGATCAATTGTTAATATAAATATATTTTTTTGTAGATTTTTAAAATTTTTGTTTAGTGAGGATTTGAGGTTCTGTTTAGGCGCTAAGACTTGGATTATCATTGTGATTAGGAAAATGGGAGTAATTGATTATCTGAAGTTGGCATATTACTGCACTGTGTGTAGTCGTAGTAAAATAATACAGTAGAAACCATTGCTTAGTCCACAAAAACATAGATGGAGTAAACTTGATGGATTTGATAACACTATTAAGAATTAGAATCCAGAGTTTCACCTACATTCATTTATTTGTGGCAGCCCACCATGATTAAAACAATTGTCCCCTTAAATAATTTTTTTTTGTGTTTGGAGCTGACAAATCATCATATTCATTTGGTTTTGCATTGCACCTCTCGGAGTGCAGAGCATACTCTTAGCACAGATGGAGCAGCAGAATGCCAGGTGCAGTTAAGGTGAAACTTATCTATTTATTCTGATGGGTTGAAAAGTTTGCATTCACTCACAGCAGCTGCTCCTCTCATCCATCGATCTGATCTGATCGTCTCTGAACTGATCAACAGATCAAAAATCCACCCAGCAAGTCACTAACTGCTGCTGAGGGGGAACAAAAGAAACTCACGGCGAGCTCATTCTGTACTGTGCAGAAACTACTCAAATTTAGAGAGGGGACACAGAATGATATAAGGCGGCACAAATACATAAAAAAAAGACCCCCAGGTCTCCCTCATTGTGACCTAGCTCTGTACGGAACAAATAAGTATGGCATCATAACACTTGTTTTTTTTTTATTATTGGTGACTTGAGGTTTTGTACATTTTATCACCCCCTCTGCCTTACATGTGTCCGTATTGCCACCCTCACACCTCTGCCTTGTCCTTTATGTTCCCCTACAACTCTTCTCACACCCACTTCTCCTGGATTTCAGAAGAGTCATGCAGTAAGCGATGAAAGGCTAAAACTAAGATTATCCCTTCTCTTTAGAGTCTTGGAATCGAATATCACATTTGGCGCTCTTGACCTCTTAATCCCCTTGTTTAAAAGCAGGGGAGCGTTTGAAAGATTGCCGTTGTGTTCGTCTACGTCTGTCTCCACGGCACTACCACACTGTGCGGCCTACTGCTGAGTAACTCACAACTTGACGTGACTGCGCTTATAGTGCCTCAAATCTCAGGATTTACTGGTGATTCATCCTTGTTGCTCCCAAAAAATTTGATAAGCCTGGCTAACCACCATCGAAGCAAGCCAGCCACGGTACGAAATTGGAAGGGAGCTTTTCCCTGTTCCCCTCTTGTCTCCTCCGTTCACTGTTCTTTTTCCACATCTGTTGAACAACTGCTCTTTGTGATTTCACTTTTGGGAGATCAGAGGTTGGGTTTATTGCTCCTCTTTTATTCCCTCTCCGTCTTTGCTCTCTCATACACACTCTTCCCTGTGCGTGTGTCTTCATTTCATGGCTTTCCCCTTGGCTATTTGTGTCAAGGTGGGAGGATATAGCATGGATATCTTTATATCCCCGTGTCACATTTCACTCGAGTAAAAGCAAGGAAGTCTGGATGAGGCTTGGCTGCATGGTACGACTACTTCAGACACCTTGATCTGCTTTCAGAACAACTCAGGCCTAATTTCCAGGAATCATGCTCTGGTTATTTCTGATCAAACAGCCAGCTGAATTGCAACACTAACTCACAAATTGTGCTGATTACAGTCTTCCATTCATTTTTTTCCATCAGCGTTGTTGGATTCTGACGAACCCTTTGGAATGCTTTCTACTCCTCTGGGGCTGCAGACTAATGGGCGCTGATTGAGCTGAGGTTTTAATACTCCACAATGTGCAGAGGCATTGGTGACAAAAGCAGCAGCGGCAGCATTAACAATTGGAAGCAGAAGTGCCGGATACAAGAGGATAAATGGAAAGCTACGGGGCACCAGTGATTGTGTTTGCTCTGTCGCTGGCTTTTGTCAGGATTACAGTGAAATTGTTCACATGTTGTGGAGAAAATCCCTTCCAAATTCTGTTTACTTAACATTATTACCATCCTTAGGGGGAATTAGTGTTTTGTATTGTTTTTTTTTTTGTTTTTTTTAATTTAATTGCATTCATTTGACCCTGATTTGATATTTGGGGAATTTATTGCCTATTAATTTTGACTGGCTTCAAGCTGTAATTAGTTTTGAGATATGGCCAATTAGGGAAGGGTCCTTGAGGAATCATTTTCAATGGTGTAATAAGATAAGATAAGATAAGATACACTTTATTGTCCTACATATGTATTTAATTTGTTATGACTCCAAGCTGCTTAAACACACTCGCCAGAAGCATCCTGTGGCGGACCTAGCATATTTGGTGCCCAAGGCAAGTTTATGTTGACTTCCCCAACCCCTTTGATTATTATTTTTATTGTTTTTTATATGTATTGTATCTATCAGAAACAAAATAAAGAGAAAATGAGAAATCACCACAAATACGCAACTTAGCAAGCAAACATTAATAATAAAAAAGCAAAGAATAAAAGAATGCGGTATGGGCAAATTTGCAAAATTACAAACAAGAGACAATAGGAAATTAACACAAATAAACAGTTATTACAACAATAATAAAAAGCAAAACACAATAACAAGATAAAGCAAACAAAAGACAAACATTCATGCAAATTTGTATTGTTTTAATCTTTTTTGATTTCTTATTTCTTTTTTTGTACTATGTAATTTTTACTGCAATTTTGCAAGTGTCCTAGATTGCTGCCAATATTGCCCATAGGAAGATTTGCCCCTGGCAACATTAGAATGCACACACACACACACACACACACACGCACACACACATAAATCATACATACATGCACTCATGCATAAACATGCTCAAATTGACATGTTTGATGTTGTGGAGCATGTTTGTGTACTTAAAAGATTCTCTTTGAGTGAAGTTCTTCCATTATGCACTGTAGAGTTATGCACTGCTCTCACCTCTCTAGCATACCATAGGCTTTATGGGTTTTCTTATAATACAAAAACCAAGGACAATTTTCATCATTTCTTCTTTCTGTGTCCGTCTTGCTCCTGCTTGTGATGGCTCTAATGGAACAAAGCTGCTGAGCCAGCATGTGAGCAATTTCCATTACTCTAAAAGCTTAACTCCAGGATGAATTATATATAACATGGTCAGTAAGATAAACGGAGAGAAATGGGTGCAATGTATTTTTCAAACGTTATTCCAATGCATGAATTTTGCACTAAGTGTTAAATGGTACTGTTTGTGAACAATGAATCCTCATTGAATAGTTCGTATATCCTCTGAATATGGATACACAACAATTAGTAGGACACCATACAAATAGGGGCCCCATGATTTACATCCTTATCATAAATTGATGTTACGGTATGACTCAAAGTTAACTCAAAGTCCTCTGTGGGAAAGTCCTGTGTTTTTTGTCCCATCAACCACCCCAACCTCCCTACACACAGACCTCTGGAGATCGCTTCCTTTTTGACTCTCAACACCTCATTGATCACATGATTGAAGCCACCCAAAATTCTTGGGTTATGCCTAATTTCCTTAACTACATCAACAAAACATCACAATAAGTGGATCCAGGCCTGTATTCATCAGGTCAGAGGTTTTTAGAGGTTAGTACCGGCAACACAGAAGAGGAGAAGCTAATTTTGGAGGTAGAAAATCACAAAATTATTTAGGACACCACATATCCTTTTATAAGGACAACCATAGAAAGGACATGGTGTGGAGCAACTTATTGGGAGTTATGGGATGAATTCATTATAATAAATCCAGGGAGTGAATGGAGTTATTACTTCTTCTTCTGTACCGATATTATGTGCGTGATTCTGTAATTACCGTGGGAACTCCTCGGTCTTGCCATTCCAGCTGATCTGCCGGTGCTGCGCCGTGCTGGACTCAAAACGCAACTGGTGGGGATTGACGGATGAAGGAGCACAGAGCAAAATGGCAGCAGAGCCGTAACACAACGCACATGCAAGCGGTGGAAATCCGGAGTTGCACATAATTTACTGGCTCATGATTAAGTGGAATATGTACAGATTTGGCTGCTTTACGTTTTGTAGGAAAACATTGGGGCAGTTGACTAGAACAGCCCGATTTTAAATACTCTATAATTAAGGTGGTGTATGAAATATGTTTGAGACCCAAACATAACAAAGTGGCTGTTTTTGCTTAGTTTCTGGTGGCTTTTTAGTCACAAAACATATATCTTTTTTGGCAACCTGATGCTGTTTTTACATAAAAGATTGTGCCACAAGAGCAGTTTTTTTTTTCTTTTTCTTTTTTTTTTTACCTTTGCTACATTTTTTTTCTCTGGATAGTGCCACATCAAGTGCTTGTTTTTTAAGTCTGAGTAATAACTGATTGCTGTGATTGTGGCACCAAAAGAGTATAATTACAGCCACACCAAAATTTTTTCCTAATTCCTAATTTTGATGTGGAGGGTCCATGTTTTTTTGTGTTAATGTATCTGACATCCATGTGAATAAATTTGGATTCAATATCCACTCTAATCACGTTATATCTGAACTAATAAAAGAGGAAAATCTTTCTTTAACCTGAGAACATCTAAAATATACACTGCCGCCCTTTTTGTTTGCGGCTGCTTGTCAGTTGGGAGCATTGTGCTGCTGTGTTTAGGTCTGTTTGGGTCAACCACATTCTTGATCGACGTAAGTATCCTGGAAGCTATTTTGGTCCTCTTCCTTTTGTCCTCCACTGCACTTTTTCCTTTTATTAAAAATATTAATGTATGTTGGCTTGGGGTTGCTTTTTCGCTGGCTGTGGAAAGAGTCCTCATCTTCACTTTTCTGGGAAATTCCATCACAGAAGGCCTCGCCTGGGCAGTTGTAGGTTGTTGTTTTTGCCATATAACTATGTCTCTATTTTCTGAGAAAGCAATGGAGAGCCAACTTCCCCCAAAAGCTGCTTGTCAACTAAAGGCACAACAGAAAGTATCCTGCATGACAGACTGGTACAGGAGATACACCAAAACTTGCAAAAAAACAAAACAAAAAAACCCTCCAGTGTTCTGTGAAAACAGCATACAACATTGCTGGCACTGAGCTACCATCACCACAACATCTTTACAGTTCTTGCTGTGAAGGGAGGGCTAAGCTATTAAAGATATCTCACACCCCTGACAGTGTCTGTTTAACCCTTTAAAACCTGGAGTGACTTCACTTTTCCTGAGCTGCTTTCAGCCACCCTTTACAAGTATTTAAACCTTCTTTAAAAAACATGAGGAAAAGGGTAATGAGCAACTTGGAGAGAAATGTTAGAACTATATATATTTTATACTTTCAGAATTTCTTTTAGCACTTTTTCTATTTTTTATTTTATTTAACGTTTTCTTTTTAATTGTATTGTTTTGTTTCAAGTTTTATTTATCTATTTTTAAAATTTATTTTCAGGTACTTTCCTTGTACTTTTTTACTCATTTCTGGTTAAGTTAGTCCTTCTTGCCACATTTTCCACATTTTTGAAAGAAAACAAACCAGTTCCCTAAGGTTTCTCTCAGGGTTATGCTCCTTGCATTATGCAGGTACTTCACTACTTTTTGGAGCAGTCTACAGTAGAAGAAATGCATATTGAAATGAAGAAAAATGAGACAAAAAATTACTTTAATCACCAAAACTGTGCTGGTTTAGGTTATTGGAATTTGGTAATGAAAACAAATAATTTGAACAAGCTGTAGCAGTGATAGTAGTAGTAGTCGTAGTAGACTCAAAAACAAATTTTACTGCTCTGCTCTTATCTAATCACAGTTTTGGCTCTTTGGGAAGCCAATCAAGCCATTCCTGAACTCTGTTGCTGGCCTGGACAGTCCACTACCAGGCTTTGGAGCGCTTCCACCTTTTGTCTTAACCCGGTGCTCAAACAGATGCACAATCAGATACCAAAATTTGGCACAGATGGATATAATGTGCATTGCTACTCAGTAGTACTGAGTATGGAAAAACAAAACGATTAATCAAATATTTATTTTGAACAGCCAAATCTGATTTAACTGACATAATTCTGAGTCAGGTGCAGCCCTAGTATTCTTTCTACCTGATGATGATTGATCTGAGCTCATTTATCTACAGTATGTTAGCATTGAATAGTCCTCAAATATAAATATAATCAGCTACATTCTAGATTTCCTCGTAACTATTTGTCAGTCTAGTTTTGTGGCACTCTGACTGAGAGCAGTTCTCTTCACAGTACTGAAAATGCTGAACATAAGTAAAAATTCCTCCATGCTGCACAGGATCAAGCTCTGACTCTCCACGGCTTTCACTGAAGGGAACAGAGCCGATGTTTGATTTGGTAACTAAAGGAAAATAAGTTCCTCATTCCGGAGGGTTTAGCCTCACCATCAACCCGTAATCACAGAGCTCATCCTGTGCATTCCACCCACCTGCTTTGACTGAACAACACAGCTGGCGATCAATTGCACTTCATGTGTAGCTGTAAGGTCTCGCAAGTAATTGCAGCCAGTTGTTTACCACATCTTTCATCAGTCTTGCACAGGTTGCAATTAATGTGAAATGTTCGGTCACATCTCACGTTATCCCTCCAGCATTTACTTTGGACACTTAGCGAAGAAAATATGTTTTTCCATACAATCCCTGTCTTTACTACTTATCTCTGCAGGAGTGCTTCCTATTTACTCACATGTTTCTGTGTATAATTGGCTTTTTTCCCCTTCAGCAAGTAATTATTTAAATAACTTTTACATTAAATTGCTGTCATACATGAAAACCCCCACCTTTCAACCACTCTTCCTTCTTTGAGGTTCCCGGTAGATATAATGAAACAAATCAATGCCACCTTTGCAAGCCATATGAATTAATCACTTTTTTTTGTGCATAAACTGATGGAATTTTCAGTGAATTATGTTGCCACATTAATGTATGTGTGGTGTGTGGCCTACATGTCCTGGAATTTGCAGATATGTATCCCTAATTAAGGTCTTTGTACCGGTGGCCTTGTTCTTGTACTGTAATATGCTCCTTGCTGATAACATTCCAGCTGTGCTGTGGTGATGAATGGAATGCTCCCTGTCAAAAACTTTCCAGCCTATCACGGAAGGGATTTGTGACTCAGAGGAAGTCTCTGAACAATGGAGGAAACATGCATTGCAAAATAACAGCGTCACAATAAATCAGAGAAGTGGCAGAACTAAGATTACTTCAGCTCACAACGTGCACACAACACTAACAGTGGATACATATTTTTGAACGTCAAAACCCCTGCAATATGACTTGTTTAACTATCAGGAGTTATCCACTCCATCCAGTGACATTTTGAAAGTCTAGAAGAGCCACAAGATTGAATCATTTTATCCCCATTCAAGTTAGAGGAGTGCTAAACTGGAAGATAGGCTTCCGGATGGTAAAAGTTAGCCACTCAGTCTCAAGAGTGCTGCTCTGTGAAATTATATATGCAGCAGTTGATCAATTTGGCTTCATGTGCCCCTAAGCAACTCTCATAGGAATTAATGGGTCACCACATTCAATGCTTTCTCCAGCTCTTTTAATACATCCATAATGTACCTACCAACAGCAGTCGAGCAACACTTTCTGCTAGGGTAAGGCAACACCACTTGGACAAACCCCATGCAGAAGTGCTATATACTGTAATACCACCCAGTTCTCATTATGAACTCATCAAATATTGCCATTTCAACAGTGCTTTTGGTGTATGATTATGACGCCACAAAACACGTTTTACCTCTGCATGATATGCCCCTGGATGGCATCAGTTGAAAAGTGATCACGTTGTTATTATACAGCACCAGCTGGCCAGACGACACCTTTTGCATTAGCCTGATATGCGGATAGGTGGCATCAACTGACAACGTGGCCAGACTGAACCTTTCATGTTGCACGATATGGCAGAGAACGGTGACAGGCCAAAACACTGCCGATAATGTAGTGATGTAAGGAGCACAAGGGTGCCTATAGGGTGAGTGGGAGCGTGGTGGATGGGTCCAACAAACCCCCTTACTTTCATGTGGGAATCCAGTGTTTGCTTCCCACCTGATGTTTTTTTTTCAACACCTTACCACATTGTCAACTTGGGATGAGAACGCTTTGAGTTACCTGTTGTAGTATGGATCTTTTTTTTTTTTAAATTATTTTATCAGTATATTAGGCGGGATGTTTTAAGCATATCTGAACAAATAACATGAACAAAATGTTGAGAATCAGAACTAATGTTAACAATGGGTAAAGTGGCTTTGGTTTTACGGGTAAAGCCTACTTTCTGCTAGCTTCCACTTTCTGAGTGGAGTACAACTTGACATTCCATGTTAACTTGAACATGTCGCTTCACAAAAAAGGCATTTAAATGCGCACAGCTTCAAGACAGTTCTCTTAATTTATTTGTTTAAAATAAAATAAAACTGCTTACATTAAGTGATGGATTACTATAGCTGATACTTTCATTAATTTCATTCGTTATATGTTTGAGTTTAACTTAAAGGTGTTTCCCTCTTAATTTTTACCTCTATGAATTCCACAGGATCATGATCATTTTTTACAAACATTTCCTCTCAACTAAACACGTGTAATGTCACACACACATCTGTACGCACCACAAATTCCTGGAGAAGTGAGGCAGTGATATCTCATTAAGACACCTGGTTAATAAAAGATAAACCCTGCTGTCACTGAATCCAGCATCTTTGAAGTAGCTGACTGTGCAGCAGCGTGTGATGCTGCGATGATATTCAGCAAACAACATGCCTCTGGCTTTTGAAAGGCCTCCACTGTCAGATGCAGTGTTACAACTGGTGACAACAGAGAAAACAGAAGCTGTCCTGACAGGGAGCAGCTTCAGTATGCCACTGGATCAACGCAAAGGCACTGTGGATGACCTCATGAATAACACCAGGAAGAGATTGCCTGTGACACCTCCTGTAGCCAAGTACAAAGTGTATCCTTTACTTCCTTTATTCTTTCAACAATCAAAGTTGCGTTGAAAGAGTTGACTTAAGACTTCAGGAGTTAACGGGATTAAACCGGCCCACTGTAATGCCATCAGATAGCTGTCACAAGCTGCCAGCAGTTTGAAACTCTAAAACCTCTCTGAAGCTCACTTGTTGTAGACTTTGCAAAAACTGACATTGTTGAAACCTAATCTGTCATGTTGTTTATGTATATACAGTTTATGCACAAATAAAACCAAAGAAGAAGCCAAATTACTTTTGTCTATTAAGAAAGTAATAAGAAAATAAGATAGATATGCAAACTTTTTTGCCTTGGGGAAAAAAGTCAAAGCACCTCATTTGAAATTATGGAAAATTAGAAACTTTTTTTTCTGCAGTGCATACTCCTATTTCATGATAAACTGTGTCTGTGACCCATGTATCTTGGCTAAAGCAAAATTCTTGGATTGCTAATGTTGTCTGAGGTTTGCTTTTCTAAAAGAACAGTTCACCCTGTTTGGTCTCTTTGCCTTTGCCATGATGTCTTTACTCAGAATACTGAGCTAGCTTTTTTACCATCTTTATGGAGACCGTTAAATAACAGCTTTACAACATGCTGTTTATCCTATCAGAATCCATAGTTACAAACACGCTATGGGCACTGATACTTGTATAAAAAAAGATAAACCTGCTGGTTAACTTCTTCTAGCTAGCTGATGGTGTATACAGTAAAGTGTTTCCTCTTTTCTCTTAGTATATCCTAGCTGCTCACAAAAAGAACAGGCTTTTTGGGCATGGAACAGGAATGACAGAGGTGCCGTTCTCACTACAGGCCAGTGTACCATCTAAATGATGTAGAAGCTGTTATTGTAAAGATGCAGTGTAAAGAACTTGGTAGTTTTTAGAGGTGAAGTTGCAGAACCTGTGGACCATGAGTATAGCAGAAGTTTGGTGGCTGGCGCTAAAACATGGAAGTTGGGAGGAAGTGAATAACCCTATATAAAACCAGTGATTGATTTGAAGAAACAACATGGCGTATTTTGTATTAAGAAAATGAAATACAGGATTTGAGGTTGGGCCCTGTTCATTTAATGAAAGTTGCTTAGTGGTGTATGAAGCCAAAAAAAGCTCCCTCTCCACAGTAAAAAATTTAGTGGATCTTCTGCAGTATGGGGCCCACAGAGTGAGCATACTGGAGACTTATGGCGGCAGAGTGCAGCAGAACAGCTAACTTCCATTGACTGAACAGCTAACTTTTGGTTTAGCCCTTGGCTAACTTGAATGGGGCTTAAATGATTTAATCTTGCAGCTCCTCTAGGCTTTCAAAATGCTGTCAAAACAAATTGATTAAATCCTGATAGTAACACAAGCCCTTTTGCAGGGGTTGTGATGCTCAAAAAATGTATCCACTAATTTACAGACGTCTCTTTGCTGTGTAAGTCAATGGGAAAAAATGTTTTGGGGCCAAATGGCATCACAGAATGGACCCCAAATTTAATTCCACAGTTTGGCCGCTAACGAAACACAAATATTTTATATATTTTTTTGGTGATTATAAATGAAGACATTATGAAAAAAGCTATAAACAATAAATTATAACATAGTTATGAACATTATATACCATTTCTGCAAATAGATGCCCTGAAGTTCTACGTGAAGTCCTAAGTGTTGCTTTAAAATTATTAAAAACATATTTTTGGAACACCTAGGCTTCATTTTAAATCTTACATTTTTAACATGTTTGTGCCTCTGCAAATATAGTTGATAATCACTAAAAAAAGTCTTGCTTATTTGATCATAACCCCAAAAGAAATACCTTACAAATGAGACACAGACCATGACTGTTATCAAAAGGGTTCAAGATCATCATCCAAGTCAAGGGACTGTGAAGGTCACAGCATAATGATTCCCATTTTTTTCACCCTCATAAAACTAGTGAACCCTGGTGCCCTCTGTTGAAGCATCTGCATTCATAATGTTTCTTAAACATTACTGTGTCACCAGTCTTTAGGTTTAATGGAATCTTACTTACCTAATTATATTATCGATGGATTTTCTGCACCTTTTGTAGCTCCAGTGTTTTATTCTGACTCATCAGCCCTGAATATTATACAGGAGAGAGGTGAATTTTCAGTGTCATTAAGGTGGTACCAGGAACAACTGTAAAGGCAACGGCCCCCAAGATGTACCATAAGCCTGAATAGACACCTTTCCTTTTGATCATAAATCAAGCAATTAGACACCCATATGTTTCTCACTGTTCAAATAATCATCAAAAGAAAGCGAGAAAACACTGACTGAATAAAAGGCTGTGTTAAACTTTGAATGACCTACAGTGGAAAATCTCTGAATAATTTAAACTAAAAATGTTGTTAAGTCCTTAGTCATTTGAAGTGTGGTACAGTTTACGACATTTGAGTGATAACTTCATGCTGACAGTCTAAGTGTGTGTGTGCCTTAATGTGGGGCAATCATCTGCAGTGTGTTTGTTTGTGTATTTTGGCTCCGTGTTAAAGCAATCTCTGCAGGAACTTGAGAAAAGTTTCCATTAAGCAAACTGCGATGCCCAGCCTAGCCTCGCCCTGTGTGATCTGATTGTAATAAGCTCTGCATCTGTCTAACATCCGCCTCTCTCTGCCTCAAGCCATCCTCCTCCTCCACCCTTCTCCCTCCTGCTGTGCACTCCTCTTTCAACGGGCTCCGTCCACGTCTCGCATATGGTCCCATCATGCCTAACTGCTTCGATTCACAACTTAATTCCGATGGATAATCTATTTACCTGGGCTAGATGAAGACTGGCAGGATGTTTATGAGATTTCATCACGCCTGGGCTGACATTAAGAATGTGTGGTTGCAATACGGCATCTGCACGGCTGTAATTGAGATGCAACACGCTGCGTGTCAACAGATTTATTTAAATATGCCAATTTTGTGACGCACACTCATTGAGTCCGATTCAGAGTAATCCACAGTGTCAGGGAGTTATTGCTGTAATCAGGCGCCATAAAGACTTTTAATCTCCGAAGGACTTGAACTCTGAATGGCCCTGCTGGCTCAGCAGGCAAAGGTATGCAGGATGTACTTGAAATGTCCCTTCAATTATGGCTCACATACTGTGTCGAATGTCATTCTCTCTCGCTGCAACTTGCTGCTGCATGCTATCCAGTAAGCAGCACAAACTTCTGGAAGTAGATAAACACATAATATGGGATTAAACTGTGTCATCTCAATTTTGACCAATTAAAATCTTGAATTATAGAACTCCAAACTAAAGTGCAAACTGAAAGCCATTTCCCATTAGTGTTCTAACTTCTTAATGCTGTTCTGTATTCTCAGTTGGCTGATTATCTGTTTCTTGAAGTTAGAGTTGTAAATTCTACTTTTGGTTGTGACTCACTTCAAAAGGAGACTTTCCTCTTAATGTGTTGACCCCAGTTTAATAAAGATAAAAGAGAAATAAGCTGTGGCTTTGAGATGAATGGCTTATTCACTAAAACCTCACTTCAGAGTCAATATCAGGTGGGATAAAAAATGGCTTTGGCTTGGCTTTTTACTTCAAGAGTAAACAAACGTCTGTGTTTGGAGTAAATGATACAGCTTTTGGAATTCATCAAACGCTGTTTCTTAATTTATTATAAACTAAGTGGATCCACTGAAATAGAAAACTCGTGAAAAGCAAGCAAATAGAAAGCAACAGGTCTATAGTGCCCATTTAACTTCTGTCTCTGTTCATGATCCAGAGTGAATTATTTCAAAAACTTTGATGAATTGCCTTGAACTTTGTGATACATATTAAAGGTTCCTCATAGATAAGTTCTGATATTTTTAGTTTGACCAATCCTTTGGTTCAAGAGCAGTTATCTTGAAAAAGTAATGGCATTCCCATCTCCCAGTTGTACTTTGTGTTTAGTTGTATGAGGTAGGACTATTTTGTAATCAACAAATGCTTTCTGTACTATTGTACTATTGATTGTACTAAAAAAGTTAAAACAAAAAGTCAACGCACAGTTTTATTCATGTGAGTGGCCTGGAAACTGCTGGAATTGGTGCTTGTGTGGTTCTTGCCAAAAACCAGATTGACTGAAGTAAAATTAGGACATGTGCTCACAAATAAGGGTGTTTTTATTTTATTTTTTTAAAATACACTAGGGAGAGCCATTATGATCAAGACACATTGTTAAAGTCAGTATTAAGTGATAATTAAAATGTGTTCTGAGTTTGTCTCATCACAGAAAGATGTGTTATCAAACACATGACACAAGTATGTAAAAGAAGGTCTCAAAATCCTGAAAAAATCCTGATCCGAAACACTAGGGGCCCGTCCGCTGGAGGAGCGGAGGCCACGTCCAATCACGCTCATCATTTTTTATACTGCTACATTGTCAGGGGCGGGGTTATGCTCAGTACAGCTTCAGTGCTTCATCAAGCTATGGTTTTAGGCCCGCCCAAAATCTTAAACAGGAAAATGGTGAAAAAACAGTCAACTGTCTAACTCAACAATTTCGTACAATATAGGAAAGGGTCTTTGTAACATGTTTTCAACAATAAGTTTCCAACATTTATAATGTGTTTTGAAACAAATTTGAATGAATTCACTTTAAACTGACTTATTGAGGCTTAGTGAATGTATTCAAAATGTTCAGCTCAACAAGTGTCCAAGGCTTTTAAGCCCTTTTTTCTGTGGCAAAAAATGTTTCTATAAATATGACAATAAAAGAAATCCACCAATGTGATGTGTTTGATGTGGGCTGGAAATAAGTGAAAATATCTCACGTTGTTGGCACATCTTCATAAAAACATCTTAGGATTTGACACTGAAAAATGGCTTGAGATAAGAGATAAGAGACATGACATGAGTCAGACTGTTATTTTTTTGTTTTTATATTATTCAAATGCACTAATAGCAGTGTGATTTAAGATTAGTCTGAGTGCATTTGATTGTTATTTGTTGTATGTGCAGGTGTGTGTATTTATTTTCTTGAATTACGACATAATGAGGACTGCAATATTTAACCAGCATAGTGGGGACCTTTTCAGAAAGTGAGCATATTTTGGCCTGTCTTATAGTTTCAGGTTAGTGTTAAGTTTAGGTTTAGGTAAACATTAGGTCTTGCATTTAGTTGTGGTGGTAAAAGTGCGGGTAAGGAGATGTGTATATCTGTGTTTGTGTGAGTGTGTGTGTGTGTGTGTGTGTGTGTTGTAGATAAATCAAATGACCAAAGGAGCCATTTACTCTTGTCCCCAGAAAGTCTTCTATTTGTATCTGTAGACGTAGCATACTGATTGCAGTTGTGGCCTTCTCAGAGTCAATGAGTCTCAATTGGTCTGTGAGAACCATCAGTACAAGACATTTAATCTCAGACTCTGATGGATGCTTAACATTAAAATATTCAGCATTATTAATCATCCTGATCTATCCCTGTGGGCACTCCTTCTAAGCTTTTCATTAGTTGTTTTAGACATTTATTTCTATAGTTACAGGTTCTAGACTCTCTGCCAGATATCTTTATTTCATCCCTCACCACTTCAAATGTCTCGATTACTCTCTCACGTCTCTCCATCTGTCTTCCACTCTCCACTTTGTTGTGTGTGAGAGTGTTTTATGAGGTTAAAAGGTCCGTGTGTGAGGGGGCTGCAGTATGCTCAGACATCATTTGTCTTCTCCCAAATTTGGCTCAAGCTCCATGTATCATTGTTACCTTTCGGCAGCCCCTAATGTCAATGTCAAAGTACCTTAGCGTGTAAAAGAGAGAGTCTGAGTGTGTGTTTTTTCAAACATGTCCATCTAACACCACAAACAACCCTCAGGTTTTTTTCAGTTGCCATGGGATTTTTTCCTGCCCTGAGCTCACCACGCTGCCCTCCACAGCTACTGGAATCTCCCTTAACCTTGTATTTCTGACATACCCACCGGTGTTCATTATCAACACCTCCCACTGAAAGATGGGCCTTGGCGGACTCACATTCACCTTGATAGCAGTTTGAACTTCTTTCTAACTTTTTAGCCATGAGGGATACTAAGGCTGGAAATGTTGGTTGATGTATCAGTCAACAACCTCAAAGTCCAGTATTACAACTAAGACTTAAAATGTAATACAGTAAATGCAGAAACACCAAATTGTATTGGCTTTGGCAATCATCTTATTTTTTTATCGCAGGCCACCATCAGGTTTACAGCAGCAATGATCAATACAATTATATTAAAATAAGGAGAAATGAACCCATTGAAAATTGTTACCCAACTTTACAGTTCCTACAGTTGTTTGCTAGCATGTTTGACTGACTGGCTTTACATTGTGAGAATTCAATGGTGAAAACAAAAAATCATAAACACAGCTTTCAAAAAAATACATCATGACTAAAAGACTGAAAAATTAATTCCCATGTCCCAACATACTTAACTAAGGTGATAAACATGCTGAATGTCACACCCAAGCCCTCAGGAAGTGTGCTGGACTTTTGTTGAATTTTTGTAGTGGCCATTTGTCTTTTGGACCCAAAAAGACTTTTTCCCATTGACTTACATTGGGACAGAGATGCTTTGAGTATCACAACCCTCTGCAGAATGACCTGTTTCCCTATCAGGCTTTGATCCATTCAATCTGTTAACAATTGGAAAGTCAAGAGGAGCCACAAGATGAAATCATTTTATCCCCATTCCAGTAAGTGGAGCACTTAACTGGAAGTAGCTGGCTCAGCTGGAAGATGTCTAATGATTTTCTAAAGGACCACTAAGCAACTTCAATTGGAATAAACAGGGCCCCGCCGCTAATACAGTATTCACATCTTTTAAGACATCCATAGTCATACTGATAAATATCAGCATGTTAGCATTGTGAGCGTGATGCATAGGAATCACGAGGACTGGAGGAAAAAATTGACATACCACACAATATTTTGTGCGACAATATTGTATTGATATATTGAAGTGCTTATTTTTATTATATGAATAATTAATTTGCAAGAAATTAGTAAAAAGTGCAAGACAATTACCTAAAAAGTTAAAGTACAGTAAAGAAAGAAAGAAAGAAAGAAAGAAAGAAAGAAAGAAAGAAAAAAGAAAGAAAGAGAAAGCTTAAAAAACAACAGCAAGGAAATTACCTAGAAAAAGTGCTTAATAATTGTGATAATTTTGGTACATAATTGAAAACATGTGATTTTATTATTAGAGACAGTTTTGTCCTAGCTGTTTCCTTTTTACCCTAGAAAGTTTTCCCTTTCTTTCTCAAAATAAATTTCTCAACCTACTTATTTCTTAAATTTGTGAAACACTTCTTTAAAAGTTGCTCATTACCTTTTTGAAAGAAATTGTTCAGTGTAAAAAGTTTAAATACCTGTAAAAGGTATTTTCTTGTGAAAGCAGCACAAGAAAAGTCATGTTTCTCCAGTATGACAAATGTCTGATGTTGGCTGCTTTACAGTTTTGAATGTAACAATGGATTTGTCTAGATGTCTGTGTGAAAACTGATGTGCTGTTGAATGAATAATGAGCAGCAGAAATAAACACCATGTCCTGATGTCCCCTGCTTGCCCTGCTGTAACCTTGGTGACACTGCTGCTGATGTATTGGGTCGAATAGTAGAGATAACACTGTACAGTACACTCAACATCAGCTAATTAGTCAGAGCTACTAATTTATTCAAACAACCGAAACATCCAGACAGTGACTCATGTTTAAATAAGGCATGAAAGGTATGAAAAATGCAGGGGGGTTGAAGAGGTGCACTGAAGCTGGGAATACAATAGAAGACCTAAGGTCTTTATTGATTTTGGCACGGGCTAAGTTCAAAAATTGGACTGCACTTTTGGCAAGAATGAAGTTTACCGATTCCCTGAAGTGCAAATCTGCACACAAGATGATTCGGCAGGAACAGAGAAACATAGATATGAATGAATCCTGCTGAATCAGGTCATGTTGGAACTTATGCAACCCAGCATGTATTTAAAGTAATAGCACAGTTAATATAATGCATGTGAAACACTAATATTTCTCCAGAAAAAGCAAAACTACCCATGTCATGTTGAAGTTGTCCTTGTGGACTGTAGCCTTGGCTGGTGCCTCACAAAGAAACAAATATCCCTGTTGGCTGCAGTCCTGTTGCCAAAATGCCTCTTTGATGATGGTTCTCAAAGAATGATAAGATTCAGGCCACAAGTATTAAATAATATGTTAGCAAAAAAGAACAGAAAAGTAGTTCAACAAAAAAACTCATCAAACTTCTGCTCCTCTGCTTGTTCCCTTTAGTTGAAAAGAAACTTGAGAGCCAACTCTGTTGCTAGCTGAAACTTTTATCTTGAATGCTTCATCTAACTTTAAGGGAGCAGTGGGGATCATTCAGAAAAGCTGAGGAGTGATTTTACAGATGATAAAGACAAGGGCAGACTTTGTTAAGGAAGGCACTACAACAATAGCTAGCAGTTAAAAGGCTTCCAGTATAGAAACATTAAATTATATGTAAGCAGGGTACCAGTTTCATGTGGTGCCATGGCATAAAATTATTATCATGCTGTGAATATTTGTCATCTGTGGTAATTAAAGAACAAGAAAAAGACATGCAACTTTGTGGGGAATCTTACCTTTATTTTAATTATTTTCAAGAGAATTTTTCAACATACTTTCATTTTTGGAAAAAAATGTTTCAGTTACAGTAATGAAATTTAATAAAAAAAACTTTCTGTTTTCAGTCTTTTAACCCTTTGAAACATGAGTCAATTAACTTTTCTTTCATAAACACAGGGAGAAGGCAATGAGCAATAAAAGAAAAAAATGCAAAAAGAAAATAGTTGCTTGTTGCATTTTCCCATGTTTCTGGATGAAATAGCATCAATTTGCACAAGGTTCAAAGTCAATGTCATGTTAAAAAAATAGTAACCACCCACTAAAACTGCATTTACTGTATCCTAAACCTTTCAAGAAAATCAATCTAGTCTCAGCTTTGTGACTTTTTGTACTTTTTCAGCTGATCCAAAAGGTAGTCAAAGATTTTGATTAATTAAATGGATAAATTTTCTAAAGCTGAAACAAAATGCTTAATACTTAAGTTTATCAGAGAACATTTAGTTACCTTATTATCATTGGAAATGAAAATGTGTCCTTTTAAATGGTGATCAATTGTCTTTAAAAAAAGAAAAGAAAAGAATGCAGAATGTAGAATAATGACATAAGGAATTATGATCATGCATGTTCTGGGGTCATCCATCTCCCCCATTCTTGTCAATGTAAAACCTCAAGAGCACCTTAAATGAATTTCTTCAAAACTGGCTCTAATATTCTCTTGGACTCAATTATGAACTGCCTAGATTTTGATGGTAATAGATTAAAGCTCAAGGGCTCTGTGGTCTTTCATCCATTTTATTCATGACATTATACTCCCAAAACATCAAAGGTCAACTGTGACAGCGGTAATATTAGTTTTAATAAAAGTCTTTTAATAGATGTTTCTTTATGTTTTATGTAGATGAAAAATTGAGCACCTTTACTACCGCTGAAAGTAGGTCTATGAAAAGTTTCCCTGAATATTTAGAAGAAAGGTAATTAGGCTATTAACATTTGAATTTATGCTGGAATAGTCACTTTGAAACACAGAAATGCACACAAAATATTCTTTTAAATCACTTGACTGTATGCAATTTTCGCATCAAGGTTTGACTCATAATTACTTTACCCTGTGAAGGTCTGGTGCTGTTGATGATAGCCTGGATTTCACATTAGGAGGCTCCCTACAGTTAACAACCACAGTTATACATTTTCCTTCTCAATTATTCACAAGGTACTTTTTGCAATTGTCAATTTTACCATTTTAATTTTGTTTTCAGTCTTCACTTTTCACTACATATATAAAATTTGCATTTCCATTACCTGCTTATAGTGTTTAATCTGTCAAATTATTACAGATTTTCTTTCTCTTTTCTTTCAGACAATAATGCATTTTTAGCCCTAGAAATTATTTTTAGAGAAATCATTCCTGGCCATGCTTTCCAAATGGAGACTTCCAGCAGTCTAATGTGCTCATGAAGGTAAATGCAAGTGCTGCATGATGTTAATGAGCCAGCATGGCCTGAGGTCCCTGTGTTAAAGTTCCAGCCCCAAGGTGTCCAGGTTGTTCTGTCCTACATGATAATAAGGTACACTTTTTAGTGTTTGTCCATGTTTTGGCTCGGCACTGAGAGCAGAGCATATAACATGGGCTCCCTCCAGAAACTGAAAGTAATGACTGTGTGGACACATTTAGAGTGCTTTTAATAAAAGCAGCAGCTTCTCATTGAGCCTAAAAGGACATCTCTTAAATCTAGATTAAACAGTGCAAAGTGTAAATGTTTCCATTTACGCTCAGTGCGGACGATATTGGATGTTTCCAGGTGATGGATCACTTGATCCCGTTGTTTGCTGACTAAAGGTGACACAACAAGGACAATGCTATATTTGTATTCTGTCTCAGAGGTGTAAACACATCACTACACTACAGGATTGCAGCATATTCAACCACCCTAGATAATAGTATAATGTGAAGCAGGTGAAAAAGGGAAGGGTACGAAAGTACAAAAAGCAAAAAAAAGTGAAAAGAAAGATGTCAGACAGGGTGACTGAAGACTTATTCTCTCTCAGGTAAGGGACTGTATGAAAATGATTGGAAGGGGATTGATTGATTGTTTCCATAAATACATTTAAAAATAGATTTAAACAAAGATAATGAGTTAATTATAGCTTAAATAATTACGTTTAAGGATCTTAAATGTTTTATCTTTGCCTTTTTTAGTTATTGATGAGTCAGTTGTTCCAATACTACTACTTGCAGAGGCTTTTTAAATAAGGATCAACCAATCAGTTTTCAGCTGCATTCTTAGGGACATCGGTAAATGTAGTCTCCAGTTGGCTCAGGAACATGTCTGGTTGTGTTAAAATGTTTAATTGGTGATTTTTCAAGGTAGAAAGTCCTGCTATTCCCTGTAACAATCATTCCACCAGCTGCAATGACCCCCGGTCCCAGACACACTGACCAAGCCTGAAAAAGACTGTGCTTTTTCAGGAAGGGGGCTTAAAGAGACAGGCACCAAAACAAACCCATTTCAGACAGACAGTATGAGGGAAAATTTGTGATAGTACAGTACACTAAAATCTGTTGCTGAAAAAATTTGAGATGCAATAAAGGTTATGCAGTAAAAGTACCAAGCACCGACAACTTTCTGCTCCAACATTGGCATATTGCAGCTAATCAGTACTCTAAAATATTATTCTGAAAACATTTGAGGCAAGGAAATGGTAATGCAGTAACAGTACCAAGTACCACCTATGACCCACACTAACTTTTGCATTTTACAGCGAAACAGTACACTAAAATATGTTTAAAAACATTTTAGGCCATAAAAAAGGTAATGCAGTAACCTTACCAAGCACAATTCATGACCTGCACAAATTTCACATTTTACAGCTAAACATTACACTAAAGTCTTTGAACACATCTGAGGTGAGAAATAGGCAATGCAGTAATAGAATCTCCACAAATATTTGATCAGTGCTGCCTAGTTTAGCAATTTGACTGCAGTTTATAAAGTGATAAACAGATCTGATTGGTTACTTCTAAACATGCTGTGTTAAAATTCCACCAAATGCCATTAGAGGCAATAGGAAGGGTGGATGGACAGTGGTTTTCCACTATCTGTCTATGTATTTCTGTCAAAATATAGTGGCAGTTTCAGCAACAATTACACAAAGTTATTTTGATAAAAGTTTCTAACTGTAGCGATAAAGCATGTTAACACATTCTTTTGGAAACCCAAAATAGTATGGGCCTGAAAAAGAGCCCAATAGGCCCTCTTTCTTTAGCAATTGTGGTCTAGTTACTTTGAATGCAATCTTTGTTTCAGCTCCATGTCCATAAATTCAGCTTTATATTTAAGCAGAAATTATCTCATTAGTAATCAAGCATTGAAACAGCTTTGTCAGGATTAAGATATTTTATGGTGAGGTGAACCACATGCCACCATTTAAAAAAAAAAACCCTGAATCTGGAGCTAATTTTGTAATGCTTTGGAAATCCAATAACTTTTAACATTCACTTTCTTTTTCACTTTTGAACACGCTGTATTACTTTTTATGTAGGGCTGTTTCTCATCATTTCAGCAAGGCCATAGTTCCAGTGAAAGAGCATCTTACTTCTAAAGCATTTTAGTATATTTCAGCCATAGGAGTGCTTTCTACTGTGTGGCAACAATTCTTGAAATGCCCCTGTCTGTTTCCACATGGCAATGCCGCCATGAACAAAGCCAAGTCCATAAAGCAATGGGCTGCCATTCCTGGGCTTGATTCAAATGGCCTTCCTAAGCGCAGTAGAACAATGCATGCATGTAATCCAGCTCTACTGTTTGTAGTTTTATCTCACTGATGGCAGCCTCACTGTGTATAACTTTAAATAAAACTTTTGTTTTAGTTTTTACAATAGCTTCTTGTTCCTGGTTATCAGAAATGATTCTGTGATGATGATATGAAACGCATGTAGTTCAGTGGCTGAGAAAAGGGGAGTGACACGCAGGCAGGCAAGTGAAGACAATATTTACTGTGATTAATTAGTTACGCATGTGTTTGTGTATAAAACTTATGTTTGCATATATATCACTCAATCATACATATGGGCTTGTTACTTTACAAACTCACAATTGCAGTGCTTCATACATTAAAACATATATGCCTTTAGCTGTATAGGCTACTGTATACATGTGCCGGTATGTACAACCTATTAGTAATGTGCGGATTGGCTCTGATGCCATCTGACTCCATGTGCACACCACCCACCTGAATATTTTCTCTGATTCAAAGACCTCCAGCAGCAGTGACATTTCCCTCCCCCTCTACCAGCTCCTGTATGTTGCTTTTTAAATTGTGTGTTGTTGTTATGAGTTACTCTAATGATTAGGGAGGCTGCTCTCAGTAATTGTAAATGTTTCCATGCTCACAGTTATGTTGATTCAGCACATACTGTGGTATGTTTAAGCAGCAAAGTTAAAACCTGTGCAGTTATAAACTTGACAGAGGAAACAAAACTAAACCTTCTGAAATAATCAGTGTCCGTGTCACCGTCACACAGCATCAGGCAGATGATGGCCAGCAGCCAAGAGAAAGATGATAAGGAGAACGTCTTTTACTCAGGAATAAATCAGTGTGTACATGTTTTATTTTTTAAAGAAACTCTGGGTTAACAGACAGAGCATATGTCATATGTAAACAAAAGTTGTACCCTACTCCAGAAACACGACAGACATGTCAGGCATCTTATTTCTCTAACTTCTTGCTAACTTTATATTAGCCGCTCTGTTTCAACAATGTTGGACTGAGAAAAGATGCAAGCAGACTGTAATTTATCGTCCTGTTCTGTCGGGAGATGCGGTGGCTTAAACCAGCAGTGAGTAAGAGTAAATAAATGTAAATTGTAAAAAGTAAGTTATGAGTAGAGGAATAGTCTGTTAGCCACCAAGCTAAAATGGTCAAAACGGCCGTCTCCTTCTTATGAACACACCATGTCAAGAAAGCCTTGAGGGAGTTTCCTTAAATTTGGCACAAACATCCATTTAGACTTTAGGCAGTTTTGGTGGTCATAGGTCAGGGTCACAGTGAAATCGGATCTGTCTCATTCTCTTGAATGAAATATTTCAAGAAGGTCTTGAGGGAATTTTCTCAAATTCAGCACAAACATCCACTTGGACTTTAAAATAAACTGATTAGAATTTGGTGGTCAAAGTTTTAAAAAAAAGTCACTGTGACCTTGCAAATCAAATTGCTAATCTTGAAGTCAACCTTGATATTGTGTTGATTGTATAGGTTTTCTGTGCTGCTGAGGGAGGATGTGTGTGAAGAATTCATGTTCTGACAGGAAACTTTAAATACAGCTTGACAGGTTCATGGAGGCATATGACTGCAAAGTGGTAGTTTTATCTTTTACAATGTACATTATTCATATATCCACATATTTTTGGTCGTGCAATGTAAGTGGTTGAGAGAGGAGAAAACTGTAGAGTTAGATTACATTCACAGGCTATTCTGTGAGCACACACCCAGACATCCTATTGATTGTAACCACTTTTTATGACTGCTAGATGACTCTGATTTATTGCTCCAGATAAGCCCATGCAGTGTAGATCCCTTTGCAAACAGCCACCCATAGAGGGTTATAAAAACATCTTGGTTTACTGTAACAGAAGATCTCTTGTTCCCATGGATACCCGTTCTGCGCTCCACTAGTGATTAGGTTGGGAACTCAAACATGTGAACGGAGCTTCTTGGAAGCCCCCATTCAACCTGTCCTTCAGTGAGATTGAGTTTCTTTGGACAGGGAGATGGATACACACAAGAAAAACAGCTGAACCAAAAGAGAGATAGAGATTTTTTTTAAAACAGAAAAAGGGAGATTCAAAGAGTCTATAGAAGGAAACAGGAATCACTTTATTTAAGGACGGCTTAAATAATGCATCCTCCTCATTTGGAGTCTTCCTGGTCTCTTGATCAAACCTGCTCCTGCAGCCAGGAAACGTCTGCTGAGGGATGACGGTATCAGGTCCTAACCCTGCCTGGCCTCGGGGAGGCTATTACAGCAGAATGCACTTGATTCAGAAGAATCCTTTTTCCGTGATAAATAATGCATTCATTTTGACATGATCTCTGTGAAATTTCAAAATGCTGGTCCTGAGCCAACTGTGCGTTATCTCATGGACAAGCAGCCCTTAGGAATGGTCCCTGCTGGAAAGTTCTGCAGTCATGTATACTTTCGAGGACAAAGCAGGGTTCCCATGGCAGACATTTATCAGCACATAACTTTCAATACGCTCAGCAGCTAGAGTTAAAAAACCCTTAGCTCCCAAGTTGCCACTATTTGTGGAAAAATTACACTGCTTTTTTTAATCATTACTCAAATCTGAGCACATAGATATGATACACAGATTTTTATTTTCAG
The DNA here is from genome assembly GCF_026936395.1 of Plectropomus leopardus. Taxonomy (NCBI): domain Eukaryota; kingdom Metazoa; phylum Chordata; class Actinopteri; order Perciformes; family Serranidae; genus Plectropomus; species Plectropomus leopardus. Next base: position 24,742,883 of record NC_142194.1, on the reverse strand, counting down.
TATGACTCTCACTTTCCAAGGATATAATATCTGTGATGTCCATCCGATATAAATGGCTGTAAATCTACACAGAAATCATTGAAAGAAGGACAGTCTTCATAACTCCAGCACCTGCTTTAGAATATTAACATTTTTTTTAGTTTTTCTTCACTATCAAAGTAATCCAGTGATACAGGGATACTCAACTTGCTTTACTTGGGGGCCACTTTTGCAAACTGACCAGGGGCCAGTTGCAGCAGCCCCATTTCTAGGATTCTAAGATGTTTTCAGGCCATTTCTCTGATTTAAGACCATTTCTCTGCTTTTGGGAAATTTCTAGGAATTTAGGATGTTTCTATCATTTTGGGACATTTCTAAGATATTTGGATGTTTCTCAGATTTTGGGATGTTTCTAAGATTTTAGAACATTTCTAGGATTTTTTAGATGTTTCATGCATTTGGGGCTGTTTCTTGGATTTAAGGATTTTTTTTTAAGATTTTAGGATGTTTCTAAAATTTTGGAACACTGATTTTAGGACATTTCTAGGATTTTAGGACTGCTAAAATTTGAGGACATTTCTATAATTTCAGGACATTTCAAGGATTTTAGTATGTTTCTCAGATTGTAGGAAACTTTTTTCCAAGATTTAAGGACGTTTCTCGTTTTTTTCTGGGATTTTTGGACATTTCTAGGATTTTAGGACATTCTAGGATTTTAGGACATTATGAGCCTAGCTAGGACCTCTGTCAGGGGCTGCAGGGGATTCTCCACTGGGGCTTTTTTTTTAAACAATTTTGCTGCAGTTTTGTTCACTCTGGCACCTTACATACACAAAAAGTACAAAAACAATTCCCTGAATGAATCACTTCATTTTTACTGTGAATTAGAAAATTGGTTGGAGGGCCACCCAGCACCCTATCTGGGTCCAGATTTGGCCCATGGACTGTTGAGTATCACTGCAGTAATAGTTTTCTTTATATCTATAAGAACATTGTAAAAATGAATTGCTAATAGCTTATTCAGCATGCTCTTAACAAATTAAGAATAAAGTAAATTAAACAGTTGAAGCCCACAGCTGACCCACAGACGCCACTGCAACATATTCTTCCTGTTTCAGACCCAAATTATGGGAACTGTAGAGCATAATTATCCCCCAAATAATGATAGGGAAGTAGTGAGCTATTTATGTAGCGTGGTGAAAATCAGATTTTGGCATTGAGGATGTTTACAAACCCATGGCAGAGTATTTAGTTTTCACAAAAAGGAATGCCGTACATACCATCATGCAGCAAGTCAGTGTTACAAAATATAGTCGAGGAAGTAGAACATAAATATGGGAACAAGCGTCTCTTCAAATTGTTTTTACTTTTTTGCCGGCTTGTCCACATATTTCCAACGCACAGTAAATATCTGTATGTGAGCAGCTGAGGAAAATGTCATGTTACGGCACAGATGGATGCTTATACATCACACTCCTCGAGCTCATGCTTATTTGTCATCCCTGTGTTTTCTGTTTTATTTTGGTAACCACTGTCTTGTCTCATTTCAGATCCTGTCAAGTTTCCCTCATCTGTGGTTACCGTCTACCCTAATGTGTTTCACCTGTCTCATTGTCTCACCTGTTTCAGTGTATTTAATTCTTTGTCTTCACCATCTCTGTTGACAGATCATCTTTACCTGCGTGGCAGAGTTCCAGCATTTTGTTACATTTCTGGTGAGTGTATTTTTAACTAGTTTTGCTTTTTGACCACCATTTTGACCTTGGATGTGGATACCTTTGCCTGTGTGACTGATTACCCATGTACCAACCTGAGTCAGACTGAAAACCCTGAATTCAGAGTCTATGAATCAGTTTTGTTGGTTCTACTTAACTTTGTGCCTGATTTGTGGGTGCTGGCCGTGAAAAATGCCAACGAAGTCCTTAAGAAAGTAATAACAGGGCGTTGTATTGGGGGAAAAGTGTGACAGAGACCCTCCCACAAAAAAAAAGGAAAATCAAGAAATTGATTTCTTTTTTAAAAAACGAAGGAAGGAAGGAAATTACCTGAAAAAACTGCTTTAAAAATTATAATAATACTGTAAGAAAACATAACATAACATAATTTTAAATATGTAATTAGAATAATTCTACACATAGTCTTCTAGAAAATTTACCCTAGCTTTTAAAAAATAGTTTTCTGAATCTACCTATTTCTTGCAATCTCTGGAACATTCCTCCTCATTCAATTTTTTTCAAGGTTTTAAATGCTTGTGGAAGATGTCTAAAAGCAGCACAAGAAAAGTGATGTCAAACCAGGTTTCAAAGGGATTAAACAACTTACTATTAACAATGCTCTTTTAAGGGTATGCAGCATAATGCAGTACCAACCTTCTATTGGACCCGCGGTCTGGGACCACAGACTGGATGTTCCAAATGTTAACTGTCAGGGGACAGTGCTACTGGCTGATCAATCGTTTTCAGTTGTTTTAAAAGGTACATTGCTCATTTTACAAGGTCAGCATCCATCCGAGGATAGCGGCCTGAAGATGAAAAACTGATGGCTCTGCAGTTCCATTTACTGCTGTTATGAGGTGCAACAATAAGTCACATTGATTGACGTTGCTGCAGTGAGAATCTTCCCAGTTCAACACACATTTTCCGTTTATAGGTGAGAGAAAGAAAAAGAGAGCAAAAAAAAGCCCCATTAAACTCTACATTTCTGTCAAGGTTCTCTGCACTAGATCATTCTGTAACATCTTTTACTCAGCTGTATCATCCACTTCTTCTGCAAAAAAAATGCAAACGGGGAAACAGTAGGAGGGAAAGATGACAACAAAAGCCAGCTGCAGGATTTAGAGGTGTTCAATACAGTAGAAAGGGATTAACACGGATGAGTGCCAGCCCAGAGTTATAATGTCTTAATGTTGCTGGTATAAGTCTTTCCTCGCCCCCCCTATTTAGACTCGGATGCCAAATTGTGTGCAGATGCCAGACAATCTTCTCCAGGGTCAGGGGATAAGTATTTACAAGCATGTGTGCAGCCGAGAACCTGAGGACTATAAACACACACAGCTGTCCTGGGTCAGTCATATCACTCAACACACTCACACATCAGTACTTCTACACAATGCTACTCCATATCGTCAATAGCTTCACTCAAAAGTCCAAATCTATCTACTGCACCCCAGCTTTTCTGCTATTCACTGACACTCAAATTCCTTCTATTTTCTTGTCTTCTCACTGATTCTGTCTTACCATGTTCTTTGTCACGACAGCAGAACAAATATAAATCAGAACTGAAAGTTCACAGTAACCTTGACCTTTGACCCCTAGATTCTAATCCGTTTATTGTTGAGTACATTTGGACATTTGTGCCAAATGTGAAAAAAATCCCTCAAGGTGTTCTTGACATTTAGTTTTCACAAGAATGAGACGGATGCAAGGTCACAGCGACCTTGACCTTTGAACATCAAAATCTAATCAGGTCATCATTCAGTTGTAGTGAACGCTTCTGCCAATTTCTTTTTTTAAATCCCTCAAGGTGTTCTTAAGATATTATGTTCTCAAGAATTAGACAGACAAGGTCAGAGTTATCTTGACCTTTGACCTATGACCATCAAATCCAATCAGTTCCTTGTTCAGTCGAACCAAAGTTTGTGCCAAATTTGAAAAGATTCCACAAGGCATTCTTGAAATATCATGTTTACAAGAATAAAACAGACAAGGTGAGAGTGACCTTGACCTCTGACCTATGATTCTCACAATCAAATCAGCTAAAAATAGAGTGATGTTTGTGCCAAATTTTAAGAAATCCCCTCATGGTGTTATTGAGAATCGTGTTGACAGGAATGGGACAGATGTACGTTATGTTCAGACATACAGACAACCCGAAAACATAATACCTCCAGACACATGCTGTTGATCTCATCTGTCCTCTCCTTTTTGTGAAAATGTGTTATACTCTGACCCTCTCTGTCTTTCCTCCCTTCATCCTTATATCTGTTTTCTTCCATTTTGCTTCAGTGCAAACTTATATGCTTGAAATATGCTTCATCGAAGCAGCCCTCAGCACCTGAATTATGCGAGGGCATGTAGGAATTTTGCATCCACTGTGAGAACCAGGGCTTAAGTTTAGTTTAGTTTGAAGGGAATGGTGCGCCATTACATTAGCCCCTGTGTCCCCAAGGCTACTTTTTTTTCTGGAAAAGCGCCTGCTGCTGAAGGTCTCATATCTTCTCCCCTCTGCATCGGTGTGCCATACTGTACCAATGCCGTCACACTGCGGTAACTTTTTCCATTACATGTTCAGTATGATCTAGGTAGGTCTTACACAGCAACCTTATCTCTCTGATTGGTACCACATTCACAGCTGGGATACCAACTAGGCAAAGTAAGCAACTGCTGTTGCATGTAATAAAAAAAAAAAGAAAGAAAAAAAACGAATAGTAAAAAATCAAACAAACAAAAAACAAGAAAGTGCTTAAAAATTCAAAACAATTCTGAAAAAAATATTTTTTAGATATAATTATGGTAATTAGAAATATAGTATCCAGGATTTTTTCTCCTAGCTTTAAAAAAATGATAAATCTACTAATTTCTTGCAATTTTTGAGTAATTTCTTGTCAAGTTACACATTGCCTTTCCCCCTTGTTTACAAAAGAAAAAAATCAGTTAGCTCAATATAGTTCAAAGGTTTAAATATTTGGGAAATGTATCTGAAAGCACGAAAAAGTGTTGTCAATCCAGGTTAGACAAAGTTAAACAATACACAAAGGGTGGAAGGTGGGAGGCATCGATGGGGCCCAACAACAAATCTTGACCCCAGTCCCTCTTTAAGATTAATCAGGCCGTGCTGCATACTCAGAAGTTACTGAGAAACTTGGTTCTGGTTTCCCAGATTGCAACTGGAAACAGAATGTACAGAACACTATCTATACCCTGCACAGGTTGGCCTATACTGCATAAATCAAATGAGAGCAATTGCTGTCTGCGTATTCCATAATCTGACATCTTGCGTTTAAATATGAAAAGCACAGCTCTTTGCAAAACACGTTGAAATATTTGCAAGCCTCGGCGCTCAGAGCACAAACTGGAAAGCGTGAAAATAAAAAGCTGTCACCCACTGGAGTTTCTTATCAACACTTCCTGTCTGCTTATTTTGCGAAACTCTGCACAAAGTGTCATTCATACCAAGAGTTGTGTGAGTTGTCTGACTAGAATCTGAGGTCGATGAAAATCATGAGGCATGAGTGCCTGAGAGTCAGATGCTGAAATGTATGTACTTTCAACAGTCACACCAAGAAATACCTTTGCAAAAAAATATACAAAATTATAGACTTGTTAACACAATGCATCAATATATTAAGAAAAAAACATTTCCTGGTGTAATACATTGTAAAAAAAAAAAAGTGCATAGTAATATAATAGCAATCTGAAAATTAAAGTAACATCAAACAATAAACATATAAAATTAAATAAGAAAAAATAAATAGATGCAAATAAAATGAATCTAGTAAAAAAAAAGATCTGTACAGAACCAATAGTTCAAAAAACAAATTGTGAGTGTTATATAATAAAAATCTGACAATAAATTAACTCTATAAAATAAGCAAACAAAGTAGATATAAAAATAAGCATACAAAAATAAATTCAAATAATAATGAATCTAGAAAATCTTTTTAAAATGTATGGTAGATAAAAGCAAATAGTCAAATATAATAATAATAGAATTAAATAGAATTACAGTCTTATCAAAATACTAACATGCATAACAACATGTGTATACATTTTTTTAAAAAATGTCTACTGTGCGATTTTAATGCCTGTAATGGGTTTAACCTAATGAAGAAAAGGGATGTGACCCCCCCCTAAAAAATGTAATACATTTATGTGCATCAAATCATCATTGAAACCTGTGTTTCATCAGCTTAAGACCTTTTGAAATGAGAGTTGGGACGTTAATGTGAGCCCTGCTGAGATAAGCGGGCACATGATCAATCCCAGTCTCTGTATACTCTTGTAGAACAGCAGTAGAGGGTGAGTCAAGGTGCTTATTGATCACACTGTGGACTCTCCCAGACAATACAGCTTACAGTTTCAGACAAAGCCTCCTATCACCTGTGACGAGAGGGGAACAGCTATTCCTGTTTCCAATTCCCAAAATGAGCCAAGTCAATGTAATCAGCTTTCAGATATATATGGCCATGAGATCAATAGTCCTTTCGCCATCATGAGTGAAAGAGAATGAGTTAGCGTGTGTTTCTGGATGACCTTTACAGATGTGACCTCTGCTCGATTCTGCCAAGAGGCCCTCGGCCCGATGGCTATTTCATTTGGCAGCTCAGATGGAAGCTCTATGGGAAAAAAGCTATAAGATCATAACCAAGTTAATGAGTCCTCTATCAATGTTTCTATAACGCGCTCTGGTGCTGCCTGTTACAAAAGAAGATGGCTTTAAAGTGTGCAGCTCTGGATGCTGGATTAAAGAAATGTAATTAAACATGGAGCATGTCCGGTCTGTTAGGGGATGATTATTTCATAGCCAGCTCTAATAGCGGTCAGGGCTTCTCCTGTTTGATCTTGTTGGAGTTTATGGGGGAAGATTTGTGCATAGCTGCACGTAGACACTAACATATACAAAGCTGAGGGATTTGATGACTTTGATTTATGCCAATAGTCAGACATAAAATTTCATGGCAATCAATCTTACAGTTGTTGTGATATTTCAGTTTAGATCAAAGAGGCCGCTGAACACATTACCATTCATGGCGATGCTGCTAGACCAGTGATGTCCCCAAAGTGGGGGCCACGGGGGGGACAGTAGCCTCCCAGATACAATTTCTGCAGGATTATGGTGGAACTTAAAATGTCCAATGTATGGGTCACTTTTCTTTTGCTGGTTTTAGACGCCTTTCACAAGTATTTAAACCTTTGAAACTGCAGAAATATTGAAAAAAAAAGACCATGAGCAACTTGTTAAGAAATGTTATGTGAATTAGATTAGATTAGATTTAGAACATTAATAATAATAATTAATTCATTAAGTATTTAGAATTACTTAATTTGTAAGCATGTTTTGACAAGTCTTGTTTTTTTCACGTAATTTTCTTGTACCTTTTTCCCATTTTTTATTCTTTATTTTTTATTTTTGGGTTATCTTTTGTTTGGATGCTCATTGCCTTCTTTCCATGTTTTCAAAAGAAATCAAGCCTTTCTTCTTGATGGAAAAATCCCAATTATTGAATTACTTCTGTATTTAAACAACAGTAGTTAATTCTGTTGCCCCAAACCTGTGTGACCTGTAGTGTTAAACCACATTTTTTTTAACCAAATCAACCAGGACTGAAAATCTTTGAGATTGCCTCTTTAAACTCTCCATATTAACATTGTTTTCAAAAAGCCTATTACTTCAACACCACTATGGAAAATCTGGGGGTGCCACTGTGCTATCATGGATATAAAAAAAAGCTTCAGAACAAAAGTTAAAGATATAATCCTCGTGTTTTTCTTTACCATTAAAATTCTGTTTAATATTTGCCTCACCACCCTCTTATAACATGGGCCAAAGATCTCTCCTCTTTGGAGCGCAAAGAAACATTTATACCCTTAAAAATGCTGAAAGACAATTCTTTAAAGATGATGAATTATGTATACAGGTACAGTAAAGTGGTTTTGTTATATCAGTTTGTTTAGTTTCCTTTGAATTATTCACCTTTTAATATTCAGACACAGCGGACACAGAGAGAAATACTGCTCAAAAATATTTTCTTTTATGAAAAACTCCCATTTCCTTTGCTGACTAATTTCCTCTCCTTGTCTGGGAGGGAAAGGGGGACCATTTAGATTATGACATAATGACATTATTTGTGAGAGATATATTACTGTGTACATACAGATAGGGTTATTTATAGTCATGTAGGCCCAGATAATGTGAATGTAGATCTCTGTGTGTTTCATAGATGATAGCAAAGGCTAGAGTTTGTATCCAGACAATGCTCTTTTGAGCCCCTTTATTTTGTAGAGTTGACACCAGATGTGTCACATGACTTGGATTCAAGTCAGGCACAAGGTACAAATTTAATGACTTTAGACTCGACTCAACAAAATTAAAAAAGATACCTGCAATTCGACATGTACGTTAACAACAATCGACTCTTGACTTCACTTGGATTTGAGCCTTTTGATTTGATTATACATAATATCTTCCCCGAGCCCAAAGATGAAAATATATGTTAAAGGCAGCAAGTACACCAGAGTACTCTATTTACTTTTTTACCACCTTTACACGAAACAAAAAGAGACAGCAGAAACACACATAATTATTTCTGTTGTCTTACTGGTTATAATAATATGCTATATGCCACATTAAAAAAAAAGGTGTAATGTCAGAACTACTTTTTTTTTTATTTTAGCTCTTTGAAACATGGAGCAACTTCTCTTTTCTTGTGCACTTTCAGATGCCTTTTACAATTATTTAAACTTTTGTACTTTTTGTACTCTGGGCAAATTGATGCAAAAACTAAAAACCTAATCCTAACCCTAAGGCAACAAACAACTAGGTAGAAAATGTTCCACAAATTGCAATGAGCATAAATGAGTAGATTTAGAAGACTGTTTTTAAAGAGCTAAGGAAAAAGGTCTGGGTAAAAAAAATAGAAAAAAGCTCAGGAAAATTATTTATTGTTATCTTAAAATGCATTATTATACTGAAAATTTTTATAAAAAATAATAATAATTTTACATACGTAATCATTTAAAATGATGTTTTTTATTATAGTTTTAAGTAAAAAACTATTCTTAAGTGTAAGTATTTTTTTAAAAACTTATTTCTTGTTAATTTTGGGGTCATTTCTTGTTTTATTTCTTTTTGCTTTCTTCCCGAATTTTTGAAAGAAACAAAGTCAATTTTGACTTGCTCACCTATGACTTGGTCTAACCTCTGGCTGATACCAAGTGGCAACCTCTGGCGTTGAACAATTAAGTCAACATGGAGGTGCAAAAAGTGCCGTTCCTCAAATGGTCAATTGAAGCTGGCTCCAAAGCAAAATTAATTCCTTTAGACTCCCATGTTAAAATGTCCAGATTTACAGCGGAAATCAACATATTTACAGCCTAGTGCAAAAAAATGATTTTGGTCTCTAGAGCTAATTTCATTATTCATGATAACTATACAGGGGATGATTTTAAATATTTATTTATTTTTCAATAAATCAATTTACATTTGATTAAGGCCCAAAGTTATGTATATTTGAGTATGGGGCCACCTGAATGAGAGGCTGTCTGTGAGGTGCTGCCACAGTCTATGGCTGAATCCAACCCTTGCTCCTCCACAGCAATATGGTCCCTTCTGGCTTCAAAAAACCAAGATAGTAGCTATGCCTATTTTTTATATAGTCTATGGTTGATACCAATGCACAAAGTTGCCATTGATGGGATCAGACCGTTCAAAAGCAACTGAACCAATGTCCTTATCCTCTATAATCTCAGTTAATTTCCAACAGCCCATTTCAGGTCAATCTCATACGTATATGTGTGTGTGTGTGTGTGTGTGTGTGTGTAATATTCATCATTTGAATGTATGGAATAATTAAACTTGTCAGGGGGGGGGGGGTTCTGTATGCCCTTGCTGATGCAGTGAATATTTAACCACAGTCCCATAACACTGAGCTATATAGTAAGTGCTTTCCACAGTGACTGCAAAAAAAAAGAAAAAAAGCCTGCTTCTTACCATTTCCTGCATCCACTGGCTGCTTCCTGCATGGTGCAGAAAAAATGCGATGCTATCAGCGTGCATTAGGAGTTAGCACACTTCCACATAGCCTGCCAGGTAGCTGTCATCATGCGGACCCATGAGTTTAGCCTGCAACTTTTTTATTGAGGAAACATTTATGGGTTTAGAATTTAGCACAGAGACGTATTAGCCAGCACAGATGCATCGTCAAGGGGCTCTTTTACACAAACCCACTCAGGGCAATGAAAGACGTAAGTGGAAGGTAATAAAAAGACAGAAATGTGAAAGTTTTCAATAATTTTAAGAGCACAGATTGAAAGTAAAATATACCACACCGTTTTCATGACCCATTGCGTTTTTTCCTATAGCTCATTTATTCCGAAACTGGTTTTCCAAAAGTGCTGTGATGAAATTTCCCAGTCAGTCATTGTGTGCACTGTTTTCCAACAGTCACCAAAAGTCAGCAGAACCAAGTGCAAAGTAGTTTTGAGGGAAGGGAGGGGAAGCTGCTGCTATCCAGTGATTAAGACATGAATAATGAATGTCAGTGTGGAGAAAGATAAGATTTTGCCTGGTTTAATACATTTTTATTAGTCAGCGAAACACGGATCTTTCATACAGAGATAATACTTTTTTTTTCTTGCAGAGAAAGAGAAAATTATCTTATAGCTTCATGCTCATAGAATCAGGTCTTATCTTTGCTGCTGTCTTCTCAGGTCATTTAACTGCAGTGGCCGTTACAGTACAGCAGGATAATATAAAATCAATACGCTGCAGGTTGATATCATATGCAGTTTGATATCATATGCTTCCCTGTTTTGCCTCCAATGTCCCTTGCTATAAAAGCAAATGAGAGGATTTTCCAGCTGATGGGTTGTCAAGTCTGTGTTGCTTGTAAAAATTCTCCTGGGTACATAAGCATTTAAAATGTTTTTATTGCAATATAATTAAATTCTGTATACTGTTATTGGTGAATTAAAACAGCAATTTGATATTTCCCATGTTAGTTCAAACCAAAGCACATTAGGCCAGACTTATGATTGCCCTGGAAGACAGATTGTGCAGAGCGACAACCTTTAGTATGCTTTATGAGCTGTACATAACAGGGCCTGTACGTGTGCCTCAGTCATGCTGCATTTAGTTTAATTGTGACTAATGTCATTTTAAAAAACAGTGTTGGAAAAGTTAATTGAAAAATGAAACTGATTAGATGTTGCATATTAAACATTAACCCTTTAATACAAATTGGTAGTATTTCATCCAGAGCATGGGAAAAGGGCAATTAAAAACTAAAGGAAAAAGACGCACTAATGAGCAAAAAAAAAAAAGAATAAATAAATCTTTAAAAAAAGAAAATTACTTGAAAATTAGGAAAAACAAAAACAGTAAAATGACATGACAAAAAATGCTAAAAGTGTAATAATTCTGTAAAATAATTTAAGAAATTTAATTATTTTATTATTAACCCTACCTTTAAAAATAATCATAAGAATACTTTTCTACATCTACTAATGTCTTGCAATTTGCAGTACATTTCCTACCAAACAAACAAAAAAACAACTTTTCCCTGTAACAGTTGTATTTTTCTGCCCCCCTGGTATTTTCACATGATCAAATCTGGCCTCCCTGTTTAATGGCTTTGTGTGTCTCTCATACTCCTGCAACAACTTGTTCCCGCCCACCAGTCCACACTGCAGGTGTGCTGCTCCACACAGGTGAAGGGGGCGTGTCCCTGAGGGACAGAGGAGAAGGAAGTTGTTTTGGGAGGGATTTTGATTTTGTTTGCTGAGGAGGATTAGAGGAGTGAGGTTTGACTTGGTGCCCTGCCACAGAGAAAAAAAACCAAGATAGTAGCTAGATAGAGGACCATAGAGACTAAGCAAACCATCAAGCAAAATCTGGATTATTTCTTGTCTTGATTCGACAGCTGGTGAGTTTGATTCTCTTTTGGACTTTTTTGCAGTGCATGGCTTCTTCCTGGTTGTGGTTTTTGCATTCTGAATGGAAGACGGTGGACATTTCTTTTTGGTTGGATGACTCTCATGAGGGAAGACATTTTATGCATTGGAGAAAGTGGACAATTGACTGCAGTGGACATTTCTTTGGTTATTTTTGTACTCGCAATTGAGAAGGGGAAGTTGTTATCTTCATAAACTGCATTCAAGCTTACATTTAAGTTACACTTTTAGTACTTTCATTGGTGGTGTCAAATCAAATCAATCAAATCAAACTTTATTTATAGAGCACTTTTCATACATTTAATGTAGCACGAAGTGTGAATTAAAGGTAGCCCCATTATTTTGCTTTTCCTCATAAACTAAGAAATTGTTACCACAGAAACTCTTTTACTTGTAACCAGGCTTAGATGTGATCCGTTTGGTCTGGTTGTATATTTTGAGTCCACCCCCGAAAAAAAGTAGAGAGATGGACAACATGTAGTTTAATTTTTCCTACAATTATAAGACATAAAATTACAATTTGGCAGTTTTGAAGAAAACTATGACAACAGTCCTAACAATTACAACCTTAACCAATGTGCTGTTACAAGTTATAGCATCAAGCCACGCAGTTAAATCATTTTATCCCCATTCAATTTAGTGGAGGGCTGAAGCAAAAGGAGCACAAATACAAAAATAGAGTCTGCACATGATGATCCCAGGAACATTTATTACCTCCATGTGTGATGTTTCGGGCTTTCATTCATTATATCACACAGAGTTTTACATTCACTTTAATCTGTGCCTGTACATGTCTGAAGAAGGGCTTGAGCCCCGAAATGTCTCACAGGGAGGTAATAAATGTTCATTGGAGCATCACTCAGTGTGGGGACTCTATTTTTGTATCTATTTTTTTTCTGTGTAGCACCTAGTATTTAACTGCTTTTGGATGTGCATGCTGCTAGATGTTTTTTTCTAAAGCAAAAATAAGCCACCTGGCTGGCGGAAGTTAACTGCTTGGCTTGTGCAAGTCTCTAGTGCATTTAGTCTATGGGCCCCACGATGTAGAAGATTTGGGTAATTCTATATCCCAAAAGTTGCTGACTTTTTTGGATTAAATGCAACAACTTTAATAGGAATGAACTGCATCCCACCTCCAAATTTGTATCCAGTTATCTTTACACATCAGTGCTCTCCACCAGCACTCGTGCTTAACTAACACTTCCATCAAATTCTTGCAAAACGATAGAAAATTATACTGGCATCACTCAGTACGTTTACATGCGCAGTTAGGTTGAGCTACCATAATAGCTCAATTAGGCCATTTAGTTGGACTACTGTCCTTGTCCAACAAGCATCCTGTCAGCTAGTTACTATTGGACTGTCTTCCGGTTGACCTTTTATGTCATGTACCAAACAATTTAGCAAGTGGCAAACTGGTTGTATGTCAAGCGGTAAAAATATAGATAACTTTTCAGGTGCTGTACATTTTATATGTACTCTACCCTTTACTTTTGACCTCTGTCTTGTTTTGTCTTCTTTTCTTTTTCTCTTCATTTGTTTTGCCCAGCTGTCTTTGCAGTGTAATTTCAGGAATAAGGAGCATGCGCAGAACCCTTTAGCCAGTTCAGGTTCTGTTGAGGCGTATACATTAAAGAGTAAAGTGATTCCCAACCACATTATCTAGGTGTATTAGTTCAAGTTTGAGATTTTCAGTTTAGTACGATCTCAGTCGGACTAACATGTTTACATGTATTTTAAAAGTCCAGTTTACTTAGACTAACACAATAATTCAAAATTTCTAACTGTTATTTTATTACAAAATAATATAAAATATAATATTACAAAATAATACTTACATTATAATCCTCGACACTTATTGTTACTGGAAATCTCAGTGGTGGTGAGAGTTTATGAGAAACACTATCCATGTATGTGTCCCCTTGCAGTCGCAAATATGGTGCCATATTCTCTGCCCTTGTGAATTATGGTAGGTGTCACCGCACATTGTATCCAAGGCAGCGTAGTAATATGACTCACGCTCTGTCTCTGCAGGCAGCCTGGACACACACCACACAGTAATCAAGGGTAAAGCACCATTAGCTGAGTGCAAAGTTATGAATGAGACTGTAAATATTGGATTTTTCCTTCTTGTGGGAGAAACTGGAATAAGAGGTGATATAATTATAGAACATAAAGAAGTATGGATCCATGTGAGAGCTTATGGGGGGAAAAGATAAACACTCAGCTATAATATCCTGCTGTGCCAATCTGGATTTAGTTATGAGCCATATTGGTTTTATTTATTTAGCAGATGTCATTGTATGCTAAAGAACAAAAAAAAAAAAAACTTGTGTTGGTTGTGTCAGCCACCAACATAAGTTTGTTTTCCCAGCATGACAGATATATGGCTGTGCAGCAAAACTCTCAAAGTTGCAAGTTAGTGGTAAGTGTGTGCCTCAGTGTGTGTGTGTGTGTGTGTGTGTGTGTGTGTGTGTGTGTGTGTGTGTGTGTCCCACCCCCTCCTCCCTACACCCTGTTCTTCACTCTCCGTTCCCCTTCGCTGCACCATGATTCAGTCCTCAAGCTTCCTCTGCACGGAACATTTGCGAGCAACATCTAAAACCCAGTTAATGTATGTGACAGTTGTGCTGACTGGCGGACACATACATATATAAAGACAATGTAGTTTTTGTTTTGCAGGAAGGTGGGCATTTGGCGAAAAGCAGAGATATCAAAGATATCATTATTTAGTCCCTAAATACTGTAACAGGTTTGTTAAAAAAAGAGTTAAAAATCAAAATAAGGCAGAATCTGGCATAAATATAAAAATGAACAGAAAACAAAAGCTTGAGGAAAAATGGATCCACCACATACAGATTCTAATTTTGTGACAAACACTGCTATCCACTACCCCAACCTGCCTCCATATGGGGACCACTTCCTTCTATACTCCCATCAGTGAAATGGTTATGCGATCACAGCCTTCCCAAATCAATGGTCATACACAAATTATGGGCTCCTTATTATGTTGAGTCGAGTAGTTCCAAGGATAGCAACCTGGTCCCAAACACCTCGAAGACCAAGGAGACAATAAAAGACTTTAGGAGCCTACAGGCTGGTCAAAAAAGGTCAGTGAGAGACTATACAAGCCCAGAAACTGCTGCTGAATATCTACAGGAGCTTCCCTGAAAGCATCCTCACAAACTCTGGGGTATGTCAGTTGCACAGATGCTGAGCGGAAAGACCTGCACTGTCTGTTGAAGACTGCTCAGCACATTGTAGAGATGGAGCTCCCACATTTAATCCGTTACTACCCTAAGTGCCTGAGAAAGAAGGCCAGCAATATCATCAAAGATACTCAGCCCAGCCACACACTTTTTGAACCTCTGCCGTCTGGTAAACCGTTCAGAACAATCAGATCCGACACAAATAGACTGACCAACAGCTACTGCCTCTGAGCTGTGGCCTCAGTCATCCCCCCACCCCACCCACTACAATATCTCATACTGATAACACCCCCACCCTCAGAACAACTGCAGATGCAGTATTGCACTCATGTAAAACTTGTATGCATGCACACTTTTGCAGTGACATGCTGCTATTCTGGTGATCTTACAAACAACAAATTTACTTTTAACAGATTCATTTATTTCTTCCAAAAGACCCTTCGCCAGCTCTCAATATTGTAAGCATGCAGAGAGGATAACCAGACAAAAGGCAACACATTTTTGGTGTTATACCACTTGCAATTAATCCTTATTGGCGGTAAATAAGGGCATTAAAATTGCAGCTTTTATTTAAAAACAAGTGATTGATGAGCCCTGTGTTCCACCTTATATTACACTTTTGAAGAAGACAGTGAGAATCCTTAACTCATTATGAAAGACAAAAGATTTTTTGGTAGTTTTGATCGAGGTAAAGGGTTAGAGTTAAATGAAAATTGATTTTTTTCCCCCTCAGGAATTGTTTTTCCCTCCAATACACAAAGCTTATTCGTGAAACTGTGTCATGACTCAAATGAAATGAGTTTGATTCACTCGTGCTTTGTCCCCCTTGAGAAAGGAGACAATTTTCTGAAAACTGTTGGCACAAAAAGTTTATTGACAGAATTGCACTGCTGTCTTGGAAATTCTGCATTTTCCATGCAATCGAATATTTATTGTTGCTGAACATGTTTCAGCAGTCCCCCCAGTCCCATACATAAACATCAAGAGCAACCACTGGTCCAATATTGACATGTTTACGCTGCATACCAGGAAGTAGGAATCCTAAACAGACATGTTTTCAAAGGGCCAAAAATCAATGACATCTGTAATCACAGGAGCCATCAGAACCAGCCTTTCCTTTCATAGGAAACTCCAACAAAGCCACCAAGTCTAAAGCATACATTGACTTCCAGGCTGTTGATGCAAAATAGTTAGAAGATAGATAAAGAGTAGCTGAATACTACTGCAGTGAGCTGTGTCTAGAGTAGGCTGTAGGTTGGAGAGAGAGTATATCTTAGGGTCTTGGGCCCTGTGTTCACCAGCTCAATATCATCTTAATGTGACACATTAAGGAGACAGTTTTATAGGGTTTTATGGTCTCTGCAAAGTTCTGCCCTAGGTCAAATGTTCAGTGGATGTTTCCCTTGTTTCAGTATGTTGAAATCAGCTGTCTACAGCTTACAGTCTAGTGTGCACATTCCTTAAATACCTATGGCCTCACATTCGCAACCAAAGACAGTTTTTTTTACCTTAAACATTGATATCTTCACAGTGCATAAACATATTTTTCTGAATCTAACTGCATTTGCATTTTTGTTATTTGAACTGCAAGGGCCTCTGACAAAGTTTGTTAATATCAAGAGACATGTTAAAAACTCAACAATGACAAAATGAGCTAGACAAGGCTGTTGTGAACAAAGGACCCCAGGAACATGATGACCTTATTTAAGGATTTTCATGCTTTTGGTTTTCTCATCAACTAACAAAATCACATGTGTAAGTAAGAAATAATCTGCTCTTACCTTACAAACTGCTGTTATGTGCTCGCAGGGAGGCTGTGTGTGTGAGCATGAAGCTCTCGGTACACTGCTGACTGCTGGAAGATGGCGACCTGCGCGGCGAACGCTGAAAGCGACTCCTCCTGTTGAAGTAGCTGCCTGCAGACCAGGACCGCTTGTGCTTCCTCAGGTACTCCTTGTAGTTCTTGGTGAGCAGTGTGTACAGAAAAGGGTTGATGCAGCTGTTGGAATACGTCAGACACGTGGTCAGGTAGTTGATGTTGCGTTTGGCTTTGGTGGACAGGGGCAGTGAGGGGTGGAACTGACCCAACAGCTGCCAGATCCAGAAGGGCAAAAAGCAAGCCCAGAAGAGCAGCACGATGGTGAAGATCAGGTACAGCACCTTAAGGTGATAAGAGATGAATCATTAATGACAATCAAGGTGTTTTCCAACTAAATGGTTCTTGGGACTCCTTGAAAGGAGTTGCCCAGTAGGGAGCTCCCCCAAGAACTATATACCTTCATGGACCTTTTTCTGTATGTATTTGCCCTGCCATTGGGAATGCTGAAGTAATGTACTGTAAACTGGATGTTGGTTGGTGGAAAATAGGTAGACAAAATTGATTTTATGTTTCCATTGTTGCAAATATGGTCAGTAGAGCCTGGACTTCAATTTTGGTGAGTTTGTTTGTTTGTTTGTTTCAATTTTATTCACTACAAGCTGCTTTTTGTGTTACATTGTTGACAGGCAGCTGACAGGTTTTTAAAAAACAGCTTTTTGGGGATTTTCTTTCCTTTATTGATAGGACAGCTGTAGAATGATAGGAAATGTGGGAGAGAGAGGGGGAATGACACGCAGCAAAGGGCCACAGGCTTAAATCGAACCCGGGCCACTGCAAAGGCCTCAGCATATGGGGCGCACACTCTAGCAGGTAAACTAGAGGCTGCCCCGCGATGGTTATGTTTGACTAAACTTACATCTAAACCAGTCACAAGTGTACCTACTCTTGCCATGCAGGCACAACAAAAAGTGGGGTTCTTAGAACTACTTTGGAGACCAAAAACAAGAAAAACAATGGTAATGTGTGATTTATAATTTTAGAGAAGGAATTTTCAGTAAAAGATGAAACAATAAAGATATGATTGGTTATGTATTGTGATTTGCCATGCCTCCCCATTAACTTTAATAGAACTGACGTCTGGCCTCATTGCAAAATCTGAATGCTGTCGCTGACGTCATAGTTTCCTTGGTAGCTGACAGGAAGTAAACAGAAACCAAAGCTGTTGCCCTAGCAACAGAACCGCAGTGAAACAGTTTATGTTTTGCCTTTAAGTGGAAGCACTTTGGGTCTGATATCTCGTCTTCCACATCAATTGCTCTGAAAATATGCATGTACATGTGTTTGTCGGAGAATCTACCTGTTTAAGGCCATGAAAGCTGGTTACAGGTTGAGCTCTACTCATTTTTCTCCAGTGATCAGTATTATGAAAGCTAAGTATGGTTTACCAAAGCTTCTTGTCCGAGTGTAAATGAAAGTTCGACAGTCCCCATTCTCCCTTGCTCCAAGGTACGAGTAAATCCTATGGACAGCCTTCCATGCAGCTGAATGGCGGCACTCGTCACATTATTAATCACACAGATAAGACTAAATGAACCCGTCTTAAGCCCTGCTATGAAGAAAATTGGAAGGGGTTTGGTCTCAGCGTGAACAGAGAGCGGGGGGGCCACAAGGAGAGGACTGATAACACAATGTTTTAAGGAGAGACCCAAACTGATGCTACTATAGTCATATTCTTAAATAGCGGCTTTTTTTCTTTTATGATAACAATGTTGTTGGCAAACCCTTGTCCAAACAGAAGGTAAAACAATAGCTTCAAGAAAGTGTGTCACCAGCTTAAGAGCTTTAGAACAATATTTTCTTTTCACCATACCTGTAACATTTTTCTTCAACTAAACGACTAACTGCATAGAAGACCATATACTTCTTGTTTGCACATCATGTGCATAACCAAGGCACCAGAATGGTCACGTGATATGCATTTTCAGGTGCGTTAGCATTGACAGAGATTAAAATGATCATAAGCATGCCACTGCTTATACCACTGCTTAGTAAGTGATTTCAGCGCCAAAAGCCACCTTTCATGGTGGTACCCACAAGGTGGCGTTAATTTACAACGCAGCTGGACAGAAACTTTTGTGGCAGTATGATACACAGCCAGTTGGCTGGACAGCACCTGACGCAATTGTATGATAAGCGGCTGGGCGGCATCAGTTTACAACACAGCTGGACGGCACCTGTTGCGTGGTATGAAACGCCGCTAGATGGTTTCGGTTTGAAACACTGCTGGTAACAAGGTAGTTTAAGGAGCTGGAGGGAAATTGGATGGATCAAACAAACCCTGGACTTTCACCTGGGAGCCTGGTGTGATGTTATTTTCTAAACCTATCCATGTCCTGTTGTTGCACAAGGAAATAAACATAAATCCAAAGTGTCTCACTGATGTAAATTTATCTTTGAAAAAGGCTGCATGCATCTACTGAACAGAAACTGTACGTTTCCTGTAAGAGTAAAAGTGTATTTTGCAAAGACTCAATGCATTTAATAGGCATAAATTGGCACTCTGTTCATGAACTTCACGTAGGAGGATACCTAGCGTGTCATATGTACATCATACATGTCATATATGTGTCATATGAATGGCACTGACCAAGTGGTGGTATTTGATTAGTTAGGTTGGCTAAAAAGTTTGTGTGTATGAAGATCATTTTAAGAATGTGGCCTTGGAGGAACCACAGGGTTTGGACTGGGATTGTCATATCTGGCTGAACATATACATGCAAATATTCACTGTGTATGTCTTTGAAGATGAGCAGCAAAGCCTAAAAAGCACTATAGGAGAGCTAGCTTGTTTAAAAGATGGGGCTACTTGTAACACTTGAAGTGCTTTCTCAATCTTGTGATTCACTGACCTTTTGATTGGGAAGTTTCTTGGTCTGTTTGAAGGTCTCCGTCTGCGAAACCCAGTAAGTGCGCGCAAGCTGGATGTAGAGATAGCCAATGATCAGTCCAGGAGCAACGATGCTAGTGCAAAACAGGAAGGAGATGTAAATCTTGTAGGAGAGTGGCGACAGTGTGGGCTGACACATTGCCTTGTTGCCCACTGTCATTAGCTGAATGCTCACGATCATTGGTAGGGTGAGGACGAGAGATGCAGCCCAGACCAGCAGAGCTATGGCCTTCCGGTAACTTTTAGACCGCTTGACCGTGTCGAGTGGCTTGAGCACGGCAAAGTAGCGCTCCGTGCTCATGATTGTCAGCGTGAAGATACTAGCATGCATGGTCAGGAAGTCCATGCTGATAAGAATCCGACACCCTGCATCCCCAAAGTACCACCCCTTTAGAAAGTGTGTGCACACTACAAACGGTATGGTGAGAAGATACAGCAGATCTGCCAATGCTAAATTTATAATGTAGATGTACATAGATGCTGCAGTCCTCATGGAGTGAAACATGACCACCAGGGTGTAGATGTTGCCTGAGACTCCAACAAGGCACATGATGGACAGGATGGTGCCAATCGTAAAGGTGGCGGCTGTGTCCTCATGTGCGCTCAGAGGGGGGTCGGTGGCATTGGCGCCCCTTTCCACAAGGACCCCCACAGGCTCCATGGACACTGTAGTCATATCTGGATGCATGGGAAAAGAAATGTAAGAGCTGAGGTTGGCAACTTAACCAAAAAAATTACATTTGGTGATCAAAACTTGTCTTCTATTCTTGGATTGGTCCTTGGACTATAATTTCACTGAACTGGATCTTACATAAATGGGGGTCAATATAATCAGAGAAACTATACTGGCCTGTTTTAATTCATTCATAATCTCCTTTTGCGACAAAAGCAGTCATTAGGGAGGGATTTAATGAGCTTGCTTCCGATGCAAAGCTTCTTTTCAGGCTCCATCTCTCCTAGTCACTTGCAAAATCTGCATCTCTCAGTTGAAGTACCCCTGACTGTGTGTGTGTGTAGAGGTAGAGACCTAGCGTGACCAACTCACTCATATTGAGGGAAATGAAATCCCTCGTTTTATTTGTGAGATAGAAGGCGGCTCTGAAAATAGCTTTGAGCGCATTAAATTTTTTATTTACATTAATATAAAATACCCTGAAGTATGTTCTTGTAAGGTTATGTAAGTTTGCAGATGGCAACTGTTTTGAGTGAATGAGTGCCACAGCTCGATCCAAGGTTAGGTATGGAAAGAATTTAAAGCGATAGTTCAGATTTTTTTTGAGGTGGGGTTGTATGAGGTACTTATCCACAGCCAGCAAATTACCACAGTAGATGGTGATTGGCACAACCCCCAGTTTGGAGAATCAAGCTTGGTTCCAACACAGATGCCAAGCAATGTACTGCTGTGGATGGGGTCAGAATTAAAACATCTTTAAGCCACCTAAAAAAAGTTCCACTGAAAAAAATCTATATCCCTTTAAGTGTATGCTATATTGAGAGTATTTTCGCTGCTTTACCTTTCCCTCAGACGGCCATTTCCAATGGACAACTCAAGTGATTATATCACTTTCTTCAAAGCTAGACTCCATTGAGAAAAAAACAGTGATTTAACATCACTGAACACAGGAGTTGCTGGTGAATCACTTCCTTGATCAGTCACTTTTTTTGTGTTACTGTGTGTCTTTGGTGTTTATAGTGGTTATTTCAAATACACCAAAGTCGCACAATAACATAAACTGACTAATTGATTGAGGGATCGGTAGACCAACAGCTCCTGTGTACAGTCTGCTAAAATTACTGTTTTTCTCAATGGAGTCTGGTGGCTTTGACAAGAGTGTAGAGGTGGAACTGAAGTCACTCAACCATTAGAACGGGCTGTCTGATGGAAAGTTAAAGCAGTGAAAACACTCAATATACAGTGCACACGTCATGTGTGATAGATTTTTTTATTTATTTATTTTTTGGGGGACTTGTTATGCTTTGTTGCAGTTACAGTTACAGTGCCCAGCCTCCATGTCAGACTTCAGCCTGCTTCTCCAAACTGGAGGCTTGCCGACTGCCATCCACTTTGTGAAATACATTGACTATGGATAAGTACTTCACGCTTTGAATCCTGGAGCAACATCACTTTTCTTTTGCTGCTTTCAGACACCTTTCACAAGTATTTTAACCTGTTAACCCTGAGCAAAGAGGTGAGATTTCTTCAAAAACATGGAAAAAGGCAATGAGCAGCTACGTTAGAAATGCTATTTGCAAGAAATTTGCTCATTAAGAAAATCATTTTTAAAAAGTTGGAAAAAACTTTATAAGGAAACAATGAAAAAAGCGAGGGAAAAACTATATATTTAAAATTACATATTTAACATTAAGTTACAGAATTATTACAATAGTTAAGCATTTTTTCAAGGTCATATCCATGTTTTGTTTGTTTTGTTTATTTATTTATTTATTTATTTTTAAACTGCAGGTATATTTTCTTGTATTTTTACTAATTTCTTGCAAATTTTTGTATGATTTCTTTTGTTGCTCATTACCTTCTTTCCATTTCTGGAAAGAAATCAAGCAAGTTTGGTCAGGTTTCAACGGGTTAATACAGCCCATCTTCAAGAAATCAGAACTGTTCCTTTTAGCCACAGCATATTCTGAAGGTTGCAAATCTTCCAGTAAAATAATTTCCAATGGAAATGAGAGCTATACTAAAATGATATTCTATCTAAGTGTTAGTTGTTAAAACAGCCAGGCAACTGTTCCCACAGCTATAGTTAAATCATTCCTTAGCCGGCAAGCAGAACCATCAAGGATGCCACAAACACACCCAGAATACAATTTAGGGCTGCAGTCCAGAAACATGGACAATGTTAGACAAATAAATTATAAATGCACAAGTTCAAGGGGCCAACAGGATTTCATTTCACTGGAGTTGTATCTTGTATGATTTAATGTGACAGATAAATGATTGATTTGAGCCAACAGAATTTCCAAGATCTAATGAGAAAATGCCTCTGTGAGGGTAAACAGGCAAACTGGTGCAAGCGTTTGTGATGCATGCCACCAAGCTTATGTTGAAAAAGGAGCCAAATGTATCAAAGTTGAAGCAACTGTTGAAAGAACACTGAGAACTTTTTTATTCTGTCGCAAAGGTCTCTCTATGTCCAGTCTAATCCCAAGACATCAAGATCAGACAGCCATAAATGAACAAGTATTCTTCCTTTGTGACATGATGTTCTGAAAGCACCAGGGACAGAGATGAAGTCAGATGGGGTTAATATTGCATTACAGTCCTCACTAATAGACCTGTCTGTTCCGATAGGCATAACAGCCCTTAGCGCGTGCATGTAAATGCATCTTTAAGGACAATTACAAGTCTATTTGGGAACATAAGTGAATTAAAATATGCACAGTCTTACCTGGACTGCCTCCCAGGACAGACGGGTTCAGCACTCAGCCATGCTTTGTCTCACTTGACTCCTCCAAACTTCACACTTACTGCAAAAATTTCACACTCCGTAAAAGTCCCAACAGATTCTACAGAGTATTTGAGAGATGAAACACGCAGGTGGAACAGAAGGAAAAGAAAAATCTATATCCAGCAATCTCGTGGGGGGAAAATTACCTAAATGAGTCATCCACTACAACAAAAATCCCTCCATTGTTGAGTAGACTCTCAACCTCAGACAAACCAATCCAAAGGGGCTAGATTCAAGAGAAAGGTGCCCAGATGGCTTAAAAGTTCTCCTCCATTCCCTCTACTCCTTGTGCACCTTGGTAGCATCCAACACACTGGATGTCAGCTGTGACATCGGCAGCAGAGTAATTTAATTAGCAGGAAAAAAACAAGAAAGCATCATTGAAATGATGGTGAGAAGAGAGGATCATGCTAAGCTACAGCTGGTTACGGAGAATCCCCCCCTTTGACTGAGAGAGTGTAAGAGAGAGAGAGTGCAGAGGTAGAGAGAGAGCAAGAGAGGGGAGAAGAGAGAGAGACAGGAGCTCACTGCTGGTGAGGCACTCTCGCTCAGCAGCCAAAAGTGGGAGGGAGAAGACAGGGAGAACGGGTAAGAGAGAGGTATGCAGGAAATGTCTCTCTCTCTCTCTCTCTCTCTCTCTCTAACCCCTGTGCCATCTATTTCCATGTGACGGGGGCGAGCGCCACAAACTGATATGCAACACTGGGACTTGAGACACGCTGACAGAACAACCCCCGCTGACACAAACACACGTGCAGTATAAATCATTAGCTAAAAAGATAGCTACACAGCCCGATGTATCCAGTATCAATTATTTTAAATGGATAGTGGCAGGGTCAATGTCACCTACACCGCTGCAGCAATTCACCTAAGCACAGTCATCAAACATCATCTGCTGCCTGGGGGGCCGAGCCAAGCTAAACAATGTATTTGGCCTTCTGCTGCTGCTCATACTGGAAACAGAGAGACAGTGCATTCATAAAAGTATAAAGGAGCCTTTCTTGGTTGTGCTCTTCTTTATTGACCCTGACATTTGAAATAAAAAGTAATCATACATTGAGGTGAAAACCTACTCTGACAGTAAAGGCCAGTGATATTCAACTCTTGGCCCCAAGCCAAATCTGACCACGGATAGGATGCTGAGTGGCTCCACGACCATTTTTAATTCACAATAAAAATAAGGTGATTCCCATTGGGATTCTTTTTGTTCTTTTAGTATACATAATGTGTCATAATGCATAAAAAAAGCATCAAAATAGAGCTTGTTTATTAAAAAAAGCACCAGTGGTGGATCCCCCGTAGCCCCCGATAGAGGTCCTAACCAAGCAGCTAATGTCCTAAAATCCTAGAAATGTTGTAAAATCCTAAAAACATCCTGAAATCCTAGTTTAGTTGAGTTCAGACTGAAGTGAATTTTTGAGGGAAAATGTTTACATGTAAAGTCAATGTTGAGACACGTATGATGCAAATTAGTGGTCTGCGGTGCAAGCTGAGATAAAGATGTGATGTGTCTACATAAGTTGAAAATGTTTCAAAGTAAAGCTATAATCCTTTTAGAATTTCACCATATTAAACCCAATTTAAACACTATTTATAGCTGGCATTTATTCTCAATGAAGGAACAAGAAATTTAGCGATTTAGACAGGCCATAAAGGAAAAAACGAGAAATATATTCAAATATATTGTAATTCATTCCCATGCATGCTGCTCACAGTAATTGCAGTCCATGTCTTCTCTGCCAACACTGCCGGGTCACGACCTCTCCTCTTGCACCTTGCACAGGCAGTCACTAAGTATGGGGTAGGCAGGAAGACACCATTCATCACAGGAGTTGGAGTTCAGTTGTAGTGAATTTCTGTAGTTAAGTTGATGCTCCCACTTTGACAAATTAACAATGTCCCATCATCACATTCAACATCATTGATGTGCCTGAAAACAGGTTAGTAAACAGCAGAAAGCATAATGGAGGCCAGTGAAATGTTAGATTAGTTACTTCTTTTTTATATTCCTTACTTACTCAGTCACTCTCTCAAAGTCAGTGTCTGCTACATTTTGAACAATGTTTGAGCACTGCTTGGGTGTAGATGGACAGTATTTTCTTGTGGCCTGTATTTACATTGTGCCAGCAAAGGGACTAAAATTAACGCATTGTTGTGGGTGTCATATTTCCATCACAGCAGAAGGAAGCAGATCAGAGCTGCTGCTCAAAAATACCAGTGACGACTGCACAGTATGTTAATCCAGATGTAAATAGCAATTGTAACCTTTCCCATTAAATAAAAAGGCCAGATGCTGACATTTTTTGTTGGTGTTGTTGTTATTTTTGTGTATTGGGAAAGTGGCTTAAGTTAGCTTTCTATAGGTTAGGCCACATAGTCTGTGGTGGAGTCCACTGCTTATTTCAAGACACAGGCACAGATCTGTGGATCCCAGGCACAGATGTTGCGACTTCTGTGGTCATCATGTGTCTTTGTTTTACTTTTTTTTCCCTGTGTATTTTAATTGACAGCGACTAGCAGCTCTATAGCTTACTCTGTTGGTTACTTAGTTGGTCCGTCCACAAAATTTCCCCACAATTTGTTGGGCACAATTTTTAGAGGCTTAGATTTGGCCTGGTGGTCAAGTGTGTGTGTATGAATGTGAGTGTTAAGATTGATCATGAGCCAAAAGACTGCTGAATAACTGTTTATGCCAATTAGCGAATAGAGACATCAGATAGATAAGAGGAGCACCTGCGGCAGACAGCAAACTTTTAGATTCAGTGCAATGAATTTTTAAGTTTCACTTTGACTGCCCCATCTGTGCACAGAGTACACTCTGCGCTCCGAGAGTGTGGTGCAAACAATGATCGAACCATATAAACATATATATATATATATATATATATATATATATATATATATATATATATATATATATATATATATATATATATTCCAGCAGTGCACCTAAGTAACAGTCCAGCTCAAAAAATATAAAATCAATATGTGTGGGCATGAGTGTGAATATAACAAATGTTTTTTAGTTTTTCTAATTGAACGTGAGAAAAATATGTGACAGCTAAGAAACAGCGAAGCTTGTGGGCCAAATAGATGTTGGCATAAAATCAATGTCAAACACACTGCAGCAGATAACTCAGAGTATTTGAGGGCAAAAACAGACTCCCCTGGTGAGGAAATAACTGATGCTTTTAGTTTTTGTGAAGTAGAACTGCTGATAAATCAATAGTATGTTTCATTTGACTGCTATGCAACAAATCCCAAACTTATGCCATTTGGGAAAGAAATACAATCCACACATCCTTATTTACTACCACCGGTAGGTCGATAACCTGAACTGACTTCTACAGAGGGCAGTTTGCAATTACAGTCAATTCAGCCAAATGTGACTGCAGCTTTATTCTCAGTATTCTGTCACTTGCCACTTATCTAATCAGCGCTGGCCTCCAGGCAGACTGATTTCATGCAGAAACGGCCACTCAGACAAGCCTTTTATGCTCCTGTATTTACAGCTGTAACCTTTTAACCTCACAGGTCACAATTCCATTTCAGACAATGGAGCCCCCTTTTGTTGCAAATCAATACGTTTATCCACTCAGACCAACCTTGTTGCGAGCAGTTGCCATGTAGTAATCATGAAACTATACAGCATATTGGTAGCAGCGCCGAAATGAAAAATGGTTGCTTGGAAAAAAAAGAGACACTTGGCACGCTGTGGAGACGCACAAATCTTTCTGACAACACGCATTTGCTTTTATGGCCAAATTAAATGTCAAAGAATTCCTATCAGAGTCGAGCAGGTGTAACAATGTAAACATGTCAGTCGAAAAGCAAGCAGGTCTCCTTGTGCATTCTTTACTATCCATTAGAAATAAATTATTGGCTGTTATGTAAAATTGTTCCCCAGGAAAGTGTGTGAATGTTTTTTGCGGAATGCAGTTCAAAACGTGTGTGTGTGGGATCTTATCACAGCAGGGGTCACATTGCCAGTGCATGGTGCGTATGTGTGCATGTGGGTGTGTTTTAAGTCGTCCTCATAAAATTAGAGACTGTCTTAAAAGGGATTAAGGGAGCCCTGATGAGCAGCTATTAGAGGCAGATCAGGACTGGATATCTGCTGCTTACACAGTAAATGATGCAGTGCAACCGCCTGTCACAGATTTCTATAATCATTAAAGAGTTTACAGGATGGCGCCCATTTCTACCTTATTAGCCATCCCACACACACGCACAGGGAATGCAGAAAAATCACAATTGCAGATTATTATCCATTTACAGCTCTACGGAATATGTGTGTTTGTCTGCATGTGTAATGTTTATCCTCCTTTAGCATACTAAATGCCAGGGCAGTTGCTAAGGGGCAGCTGCATCAATAAGCTTCTCACACAATCACGCTTTATTATATTAACCTTAAGACTGTGGTAAATAGCAATTTGACTGAATGCATAAATGCACCTACCAAGTGCACTCACTAACAGTCACGATGGAGTTACAGTGAGTGTGTGAGTGTGTGTGTGTGTGTGTGTGTGTGTGTGTGTCTGTAATGACAGGTGTTCGCGGCTCCCCGTGCCATTTGACGCTGTACGAGCGCACAACATGCATAATGCATCCTCACTCCAAAGCGATGAGCAGCGGTGACTGCTGTCTGCTCTTCATTTGTTCTGTGGATGAAAGGATGAAGATTGTCAAGGTAGCAGACAGAGAGGGGATGAAATGGCAGAGTAATGGGGGAATACAAATACGACAGATTTCAAAATATATGCATTAAAAAATAAAACAACTTAATAACACAACCAAGGTAAAACAAAATGCCCAAAATGAAAGCAAGGACAACATAGCAGCAAGTACATTTATAAATTCAGGATGCTCATTTATTCCTTTCCTTCTCTTCACATAATTTTGATAAAAGTTAAAAAAAAAAATAAAATAAAATATTCAGCATATGATCAACCTTTACTGGAATGAAAAGGGTGCCATCTTCAACCACTGTATCTAGGGCTGTGTTTGAAATCACTCTCTGTTTTCTATTGTGTAATATTTGCTTTCCACCTTTTTGAGTATCCAAGTATTTAAAATTAATATAGTGTATCAAAAATTCTACAAATAATAAAAAATAATAATAATGAATAAAATATATTAATTAAATAAAATAAATAAGAAATAATAGTAATATTAATGATAATAAATCCTTTGCCTTTCTTCATCTGTTTCTATTTGTCTGGAAACAGTTGTTTGCGTCTTTGCATGATTTCTTTTAGATACTAGTAAGTCTGTTTCTTTCAGCCGTCAGCCTTGCTGTTGTACCAGTTCTTTCTGTTTGGAGTGCTCGAATTTTTGCAATGATTGGTTGTGGTCGGTTGGTGTTCTTTGATCCCATATGGTGCACGTGGTGGAATGTAATGTTCACGGTTTTTGCAAGTAGTTTGAGCGGCTGGATCATGAATTCTTTGACAGATTTTTCAGCCTTATCTGTGGGTTGTTGTTCAGCAATGCTGGAGAAAACAAAATTTTCCCTCATGCTGCCACAACAGCAAATCCACAACAGTTTTGGTTTTTTTTCTTGGCTTTGTTTTTTTAGCGATAACAGAGGTGAGCTGGGGTGTAAAGCATTGTAATGATTTGTTTTCCTTGGTGAGTGTGTCTGTTCCTGACTGAACTCCAGGCTTTGGCGTAGTGACTGAAATTCCTTGTGCAGTACTTCAATGAGTGTGATTTTGATGTGTTGATTTTGAATATTTGAAACTGTTTCGATACTCCTTTTCCATGGTATCAATACACCAGTACATCCTCACTCTCTTATTCTTAATGTCTACTACAGTCATTTTGATGTTCTCTGCTACTAGCCAAGAAAAAAAAAGACGTCGGCATGTTATAGCTGTGGTG
The DNA here is from genome assembly GCF_026936395.1 of Plectropomus leopardus. Classification (NCBI taxonomy): domain Eukaryota; kingdom Metazoa; phylum Chordata; class Actinopteri; order Perciformes; family Serranidae; genus Plectropomus; species Plectropomus leopardus. The sequence continues at coordinate 24,713,913 of NC_142194.1, read as the reverse complement.
TAATTTTCTTAAGAAAATTTCTAAAATGCATACCCTTGATTTCATTTTTTTTTCTGCTGGAAAAAGTTTAAAAAAAAAAAAAGTCAACCCCATAAAACTGAAAAAAGAAACATTTTTTAAAAAGCCATTTTAAAAAATTTAAGTTAAATGAATTTGAAAAGACAAGTTAAGGTAATTTTTTTAATCATTCAATTTGTTTTCTCAAATTCAGTCAACTTAAAAACAATTCAGGCACTGACTTTTTTTTTGGTTTAACAAAGAGGTTTCTATTTTTTATTTGAATGATTATCAAAATTTTTAACACCGGAAAAAAGTTAACATCAAGGCATTGTATCAAAGTTAGAAATCCAAGTATTGTGACACCATAATATTTTGAAAAATATTTTCATCATGATCAAACTATTCATAAAGTCTGAACCACAGAGGCCACAACTTAACCGTGCCACTTAAACAAATAGCACTACACCCCTGGCAATTTGTAAACTTTGGGACAAATTGGTGTGTGGAAAGTCTGACTCTACCACAGGCTGCTTCACTTTACTTTATATTTGGGTTATTATTATAACCAAATGAGGCTTTCTCCCATTGTGAATAAAGCCAAATGCTTCATTACTGGACCTGAGTTATTGGCCACATCAAAGCTGCTTTCAGCACTAAGACAGGACGATAACACAAAAAAAACACCAGACAAAAATGAGAGCCGGGGTTACGTAAGTGTTAGTTAGCCAGTAAGGACAGCCGTCACAGTTCATTCATTACACTGACAGACAATCACAGTCAATCCTCCCACATGGATCAGTCCCAATAAAGACGTGTCTCGGCAACTGTCTCTGCACGCACATCTAAAGGCACTGCTGTCAGCTCATTGCTTGTGTATAAATCATTCCTCCAGGTTGGGAAGGGATTTGAGTCAAACACAACAGATTGTTTTGTTCTCCAGTGGGTACGAACGCACATCTGCAGCCCATCACAATGCAATTCAGTACTCTAAAGAGAAGAACAGTAGGAGGTTTCACTGAAATGTGAAGTCAGGCAAAGTCGTAATGCGGGCGTAGATTAAGTTGCAGGTAGATTTATCATTTTTCCTATTCCATGTCCTATTTTATATTTGCTTGTATCATCCCATTATGCCAGAGCAAATTCAGATATGGATCTGCGTGCAAAATAAATCACAAATCACTCATATTGCAATCACATCTTCAAACAATCTGTGCAGCCTGGGCCTCAATCCTGCTATATTTCACAGATCAAAAATGAGATAATGTTATAAATACTGTAAAGGCTGCAGCAGAGATACAGACCAGCAATTATCTGACTAAAAGTGGCCTGGGAGTGACGTTTTTTTTTTTTTTTTTTAAATCTAATCTTTAAAGTCACAGTGACTATCAAATCTATTACTGTTTTTTTTTTTTCTAAATTGATTTGTCTTGAGGAGGAAAAAAGCTACAGGGGTGAGATACAGATTGGTTTTCTGATAGTGGAGGGATCTGCTGGTATGCCTTGTTTCAAGACCGTCTTGTTCCTTTTTAAGTGAGTGTAGATGAAAAAGTCTGATATCTGACTTTGTCCTTAACACATAAAGAGTGACTTAAATATGCACACAAAAAATAGAAGTAAAAAAAGTTTATACTGTGATGAAGCATTTGTCCATATGCATGTCTTAACCAAAATATTTCTACCATCTACATTCAGCCTAACCCACAATATGCGACATTTACCTCATTAAACTTTTAATAAGCTTTTGTTGTGTTACAGTCCAACAAAGTTAAGGTCCACTTTACCATGGGGAAAACAGTGCCATGCCACTGTTTCAACAACCCATAATTCTAAAACCCTTTGTCCATAATCATGTCTTAACCAAATTGTAATCCAGTTGAGTTTAGTTTTACCAAACCATTGGACTATGGTGCTATGCCATTGTTTTGACGACCAAATATCTTAAATTTCTAATTAAATTCTAATTCAACTGAAAGCTCATTTCTCCAACAGCTCATAATCCCAGAAACAAACATTCTTTACTCCGAAGTCCTGTTTCTCCGAAAATTAACACGGCCTGCAGTTAGACAGTCCAATCCAAGACAAGTGTTTGCAGTGTTTGTTTCTGTAAAGACTGTTATTGTTACATTTTTGCACATCATTTTATAAAGGATACATTGAAATTTTACATTTCTTAACAATGCTGTGGTGAAGGTATGGTGCTGTTAGACAACCCAATCAGAAAAAAAATGTTTGCATTACATGTTTCTGTAAAACATGTAGCAGATATGTTGAAACTTTATGTTTCTGGACAGTGGTGTGGTGAAGGTATGGTTAAGATTGACACAAAACCACTTGGATGTGGTTATGAAAAAGATCATGCTGTGGCTGAAATACCCATATTTGATGGCACAAGTTGCTGGAAAACTATAAACAAGTTAGTAATAGACACAGTATCAGTGGCTCAGATTCTGCAGGGAAAACCCACAAAGGGTTGGCAAAAATCCTTGGGATCAATGGTTTAAAAGCCACTAAGAAACTTGTACTATTTGCAAAGATCAAGTATTTTCAAAGAAGGGGACTTCAGAGGAAGGGGCATTAGTTTTTGAGATAACAGGCTGTCGGAGAAATGGGGTTTTACTCCAATAGGGCTTTTTTATTTCGGACAAATGGGATTTTAGAATTCTGGGCCTTCAGAACAATGCCATAGTACTTCTGTCCCATGGTTGAGTGGATTATAACTCATTACGACACAACAATAACTTATGAAAAGCCTGAAGATGTCAAAATAGTATATTGTTGATTAAGATATATGTAGAAAGCTGGGGTTTACTGGGGAAAAAGTGAGTATTCTTTAAAATGCAGATTGTCAGTAAGCATCACAAACCCCTTTTCCCCTCACCTTTCTGACATTGGAATTCGCGAGACTGCTTACAACTATTTGTTTAACTTTCCGAAGGCAACAATTCAACATTTGATCTTCTCTCTTAAGCTCTTTTTTTCATTTGTTCCGCAACATATTTTTGTGCGTACAACTGAGTACAACAGTGCCTTTAAGGAGAGACAAAGTGTGCGACGTCATCCCTATTTGAGCTGTTTTAACATTTTGCCCCTATCTATGAGAGTAGGCTAGGCTTTACACACTTTTGCCTTTAGATATTGTCGTGCTAGTGTGTTTTGAATATACTTAAGTTCTGTCTGAGGCAGATTACAAAAGAAACACACTGTGGGGAAGCTGTCACAGATGTTCTGTAAACCACGCCAACTTGAAGCTCCAGATGGTACCTCTAAAGGGAAGTAATGGGAGAGGTATGCATGTATAAAGAAAATAAAGTGTTCTTACCAGGTATAATTAGTTTTGGCAGGTGTTGTCACTGAGGTGTAGCCTTGCTCTCCAGTCTAAGTTAACTGATTCACTGTGTTGAGTACTGAATCTACAGACACCTGGGACTCTTCTGGAGAGAGGCGATGGAGGATGTTATGCAATATGTTGACATAAAGAAGTAACATGATGAAAATACATGGCAATCCTATATGTGTTTAAGTGGATCAGAATCTGATGGTGAAGAAGGGAAAGTCAATGTTACAGATGTAATTTGTGTCAAAACACACAGAAAGGCGCACACACATGCACACGCAAACACTCACACACATACATATGCTTTCATTCACATTCATAAGCTAGGTGGGGCCATGCATTATCTATTAAATAATTAGTTGACCTTAATTTCTGATAGAAAATCATCTATTAAAAGTATTTCAAACTGTTGTTTTTGGAATGAGTACTTTGGCCCAGAATGTCTAATTTGACTATACATAAATTATGCAGCAAAAATATCAATATATTTTTTCAGCCTTTGCCCTGCAAAAAAAACAAAAACAAAACACAGAACAATTAAGTTGCGCTTACACAGAGCCATCTACACAAGCCACTTCTTCTCTTCTTACCTTTTATAATAAAAGCCCTAGATAGCCATAGAAATAAACAACATTACTGTTTATTGGAGAGCACTCATTCACTCTCTAGCATTTCATGTTTTATATATATAATTCTTTGTCCCCTCACTAAATTCAGAGTTTTTTGCAGGTCTGTGAACACAACACAGGCATAACATATCATGACTTCTTTTTTTCCTCAACTGTGTTTGATGTGTTGAGAATTGATCTGTTGATCTAGAAATGATCAGATCTCTGGATAAGACAAGCAGCTGCTGCAGAGAGTGAAAGCAAGTTTTTAGACCCAGCTCAATGAACGGTTAAATTTTACTTTCAACTCTGGTCTTGAGCTCTATCTGTGCCCAGAGTACACTATGTGCTCCTAGAGTGCACTGCAATGAATAACCGAATGATACATATAGTATATTCTAATAGAGCTGATAATGAACGGTCCAATACTTGGCACCACATGTTTTAATGGTGGCGGGCCGCCACAAATAAATGAAGGTGGGAAACCTGGCAATTCTTGCAATAGCTTCCAGTAAATCTATTTGCATCAGAAACTTACTGAACAACTGTCCTAAATTTGCATTACAGTTTTTTGCTGTTTTGATAAAAACTATTCATTGGTGAGTATTTTAAATTTCGGTGTCATTTATTCATCACATGACACAATGTGTCCTGTGTGTGTGGCCTTAAAGATGGATGTTTGGCATTGTGTGTTACTCCTAAGTAGCGTTGTGCACTGTTACCTGTGCAATGGCTGAAAGCAACAATTATGTCACACAACTTTGTCACTTTCAGACTGTAGTGTATGAGTCTTTTTGAGAAAACTTTACTTCCAAGAGTAAGGTGGATGCTTTGAGGTAATAGAAAAAAGCAAAGAGATGGAGCAGTGGGGTGTGGAGGTGGGGGAGCTGGCAGGGATCTATTGTTTTGGACCCACACTAATGGACACAACTGCTGTGTGGAATCCACTTGATGAGTTAAACTGGCCCACAGGGTGGCTGTTAGTGTTTTTGTGTGTGTGTGTGTGTGTGTGTGTGTGTGTGAGAGAGAGAGAGAGAGAGAGAGAGAGAGAGAGAGAGAGAGAGGTGCCATTGATTTTTTGCGATGTCAAGCTGAGATTACATTTCATACAGGGCTGGTGTTTCTGGCGCTGTGTGTGTCTGTGTGTATGCAGACAGATGTGACCACAGACTCAGACTAAAGCACTGTGGGTCGAATCACTCACTGGCGATGACCACAATTTGATTGGAGTAATACCGAAACAGCAGTGTAAGACAGGACTCCCAGTGTTTGTGTGGTTTGTGTGTGTGTGTGTGTGTGTGTGTGTGTGTGTGTGTGTGTGTGTGTGTTAAGGCAGTCTGTTCCCTTGATGTCAGCTCAGAGTAACGACTTTCTTTTTGGTTATTTTCTCGCTTGCTGTGTTTTGTACATGCACACATGGACAGCGTGAGAGTGAAAGAGGAGAAATGGAAGTTATTGGTGGTAAAAACAAACCAAACAGGCAGCCACTTTATAAACCAAACTCTTACATTTCTTCTGGAATAACAAACTATCCCTGGCAGAGCTGTCCGTCATCTGCAAACACAGAATATTTGGAATATTTGCCTAAATCTGTTCACATAATTTCACAGTGAGTGAGAATGCTTTTAGGTGCTGCTTTGTTTAAAAAAAAAAGAAAATCTCAAATGAATGCTCCTGAGTCTATTAGGGTCATTGTAGATTAAAAAAAAAAACAGATGGCAATATTCTCAGACAAAAACTCTGAATTTCTGGGATTAATGTGAAAAACAAATGTAATATTCTCTGAGTTTATAAAGTCACAAATTTGTAAGGAAAAAACTGGCTATTCTCTGAATTTCAAAAGTCGCAAATTCCTGAGAAAAATAGTCTGAAAAATTGTTGGTTTTTTAATTTTTTTTGGGGGGGGGGTGTTCAAGAACCACACCACTTCACTTTGGATCAACTTCATCATTCAGATGTTCCCACCTGCTGTGTATTATGCCAGCAGTGGATTACTTGCCCAGTTTAGATGGTCAGTTCAGAGCATGTATGCTCTTTGAAATTTGCCACAAAATCATGGAAAAGTCATGTAAATTTATTGGTAAAAATAATGTATGATAGCTGCAAAAGCCTAGATTAGTGGTAGCCCTAAGTAACGGTATCAAGTGCCCAGGGCAGAGCTTCCTGTGAAACAGATTATGTTTGTTTACGTAACTAAATAAATGCAACTGTAAACAGTTAAAACCACTTATCCTAATGTTGGCGATTACAAATGGGTTACATTTGAATACATTTATATGAAGAATATAACATTCATTCTGTTGCTTTGTATGGTGTTGCCATGCAGAAATGCCCTCGTATGGCATAGCCTATTTCTCCACATTTTTCAGCTTTATTGCCCAGTTTAAAAAAAAAAAAAAAAAAAAACATGAACAAGTGTTGTTCTGTTTTATTCATTTTGGTTTGCTTCTAAATTGACATAATTTCAATATTGTGTAGAAAAATATTTAAATTATTGAATACTTTCTTAGATAGTTGTAAGTATACCTGCTGTTCGAGAAGAAGTTGACATGCTCTTTTAAAAGACTCTTTGTGAGTCTTAACAGGAGGAGCAGCACATCTGCTTGCCACAAATCAATATGTGGAGCAAAAACTGCACAGCCCTTCTGCCAGCGGGCACAAATTTACCTCCAACTTCTCAGCTAATGCTGAACACAGCGCTGAGGTTCTGTCATAAATTAGTGTCTGTCTGCTGGCGCTGGGACAGCCAGCAATTGTCTTTGACCTACAGCGTACAAGAAGAAAGACAATAGTAAAGTTAAATTGATTCAGGCAATTCCAGAGATTTCCGACAGATGTGATCTGACATGATTAGATTGACTTTTGGCATTTTCTGTTAAATGTACCTTCACAGTCAAATTAAGAATGTCTTTGATGCTGCTTGAATGACAAAAGTCTTGTTGTAGTAAATGTAGAGCTGATGCAGATGCTGTTTAAATGAATCCATATATGGCACGATTTGCATGCCAGAACCAGGCAGTGTGCAGCACATTATGAAACTGTATAAAATTAGGGTTTGTATAATGTCTCTGTTGATAATTACATACATTTCTTTTTGTTTTAGTACGTGATATATGTGGGGTGGCACGGTGACTCACAGTACGAGGGTCCCTGGTTCGAATCACGGTTGGTATGGGGTATGGTCTGGGCGGGGGCCCTTCTGTGCGGAGTTTGCATGTTCTCCCTGTGTCTGCATGGGTTCTCTTCCTCCCACAGTCCACAGACATGCAGCTCAGGTTGATTGGTGACTCTAAATTGCCCTGTGTGACTGTGAGTGTGTATGGTTGTCTGTCTATATGTGTCGGCCCTGCGATGGTCTGGCGAACTGTCCAGGGTGTACCCCGCCTTCCGCCCAATGACGGCTAGGATTGGCTCCAGCACCCCCGCAACCCTTACGAGGACAAGCGGTTACAGAAAATGACTGACTGACTGACTGACGTGATATATGTAATGCCTGCTACATCTTCATCTGTGCTCTGTTCAGACTCAAAGTCTATATTGGTCTGTGCTGCTTTAAGGATAGACTCCCGCTCCACATTTCAACGATTATGAATTGTTGGGTTTTTTTTGCAGGGAGGTGATAATAACAGCATAAAAATAGCACACTATTGTATGGAACCTTTTCCCTTGAACTTTTCAAAGTAATCACAATCAAGTACCTCTGCCAAGTCCAATAGCACTTTATAATTGGTGTGATGGGGTTATTATCGGTTTTTTTTCAGATGGCACAGACATTTAAAGGCCCCCAGGACAGCTTTATGCAACAGGCTGAAAGGTAACCAACAAGGGAGGAACATCTGAGCATTGTACTTTGTTGAACATATAAATAAAAGCATATAAAAATCATTTTTCTTCTGAATACAAAATGTTGTAGGAGTGTGAATTGAGGTCCGCAGGTAGAGTACAAGTACACAGCAATGGTTACACACAGTGCCAAGAATGGTCATCAGACAGTGGAAGGTTGCCCAGGAGAGACAGAGAGGTCTCTTAGATCACTTTCACGGTCTTAGATCACTCTTACATCCCATACACTGTCAATGGGCAGTGTCAGCACTGTAGCCTTCAGCTGCCAGTCGCTACCTGAGGTTTAACGGCTGAAGAGAGAGAAACATCTAAGAAATGATAGCTGCTGTGCAGCAATAAGTTGGGGCCAGGCATTTTTAGGAGCAAGAGGAAAATAAAGCTCACCTAACAGTTAAGCTAAACATACCTATGGAAAAGTGTTCAGAAAAGGAGGAGGAGAATAGAACGAAAAGAAGAAAAAGTGAAGGATGAGGAAGAAGAGGCGGAGGACAAATAACCAACTCATGAGGATCCATTAGTAAAACATTCCGAACTGAAATATCATTAATCCTTGAAATATCTTTGAAATCGTGTTTCTTATCCACACAGCACAAGGAGGCAAAAGCAAGTTTAATCTGCATCACCGGAAACTTGAACAAATAGCCTTTAGGCACCAATGGCCCGAAAGGCCAGTTGTTGTGAAGTTGAGCTACATCCCCAGTGTAGAATTTCAAGATGACTTCATACTATGATGCAGCCAACCGCCAGTGTGCAGCACAGCAGCTGTACATGTATTTACAGGCAGATTTCAAAAGTGTCAAAAATTCAATTTTCTGTTTCATTTTCAATCTTAGAAAAAAAAATCAGAGAATTTGCATACTTTATCTAGACAGAAAACATCTGGAATGTGTTTTTAGCCGTATTTATCCATTAAAAAAAGGATGTATAAAGATGCTCTTATTCCACTTGACTGCTACAGGCTGCATTATGGCAGAATTCAAAATGCTGTCAAAAAATTGTCATTTAGGTATGAAAGAGCCTTTCTATTAGTAGGCTGTCGGCTATATGTTTTCTTTTGCATTTACACTTTTTGAGACTGATAGATTGTGTAAATAATGGACATAACTAAAGTGAAATCACCTGCTGGTTTTCGGACTGGCATTTTGAAGCCTTGAGTTTGGTATTTTGTCCTTCACCATCTTGGGTTTTTGAAATCAGAAGTGACCATATTTGGATAAGACACTGGTACTATGAAGGAATGGCGGGTGGATGTGGCTAGAAGCCGAGGACACTATTGGCAGACAGCCCATCACTTAAGCAACCATAGAATATGCACAATTTTGGCCCTTAATGAGATGCATACATACAACTTATATTAAAAAAAAATCTGTCATGAGACCAAGACTGTGTTTTGTACAGGGCTGTAAATGTGTTTATTACTGCTGTTAAATTGCATTTTAACATGGGGGCTCTGTAGGGATCTACTCTGTTTAAGAGCCAGCCTCAAGTGGCCATTAGAGGAACTGCAGTTTTTGACAGTCCAGCATTGACTTAAATTTTTCATCCTTGGAGGATGCTGCTTGGTGTGCCTACAGAAGTTAGTATCAGGTTGTCGTACATGAATAATGATATAGTCTGATGTCTATATGCTGTAATGGGAGTTTATGTAACAATCAGTCTGGCTAGAGCACATATTAAAGATGATGGTTTGTTTATTAGGCAAGTTTGGTGTAAGAGTGCACAACAGTGTAGTTTATGGGCTTACTATAGATCACAGCAAAAATCTATATTCAAAGTATAGAATACTAAAAAATATGTTCAGTTTTTTTTAGTTAGGAGTAGGCGAAGTACACATTGTGGTTGCAGATGGTGATGTAAAAGCAGTGAAAGCAAGTTAATTTAAAAGAAGAAAATGCATATGTCAGAAGTCAAGTGAGCAACCAGCAGATTGCACCTGATTGCAATTCAGCAAGTAGAAGAAGAAAAGCGGTCAAATTTTGCAATCACCATTTCTGCTAAGTGCGCAATGGCCATATTTGATTTAAGACAACAATAAAATTTGCACACTTCGCAAGCAAGTGTGTAGTGTAAATAGTAACAGTTATAGTCGTACACTAACAGAAATATCCTTTGAGGAATTGGATCAGATTATTCATAGAATGTCTTGTTTTGTGCTTTTTTTTGGGGGGGGGGGGGGATTGATTTCTCTGAATGTTCAAACTTTGGTTCATTTCCAGATTTCTGTAGACCATGACGCAGAGTTACAGTTTGAGCTGATAAAGAACATGTTGAGTAGAGGTACTGCTTTTCTCCTAACACACAAAGAAAATGAAATTATGCTGTCTCCTCTGAAACATTATTCACCTAATCCTTCAAACACAGTCCGCTAACGGACTTGGTTCTGTCCAGATGCCAAAATCCACAACAGAGGGGATGATAAAAATGTTAATCTAGGTTACTTACCATTTGTTCATAGTTATTAGCTTTTAAAGCTGCAGCGAGTGATACATGGACTTTCTTTGCTCTCGGTTTCACATTTCAGAGTATACAGATTACCGTTTTGTTCTGTTCAACTACGTCTAAAACTAAACCTGCCCCTTAGATTCATATTCCCTTTACCTTTTTATGCACTCATTTTTCATTATATTTAAGAGAATTGTGTTTATTTTTAGCTTGCTTATTTACACATCAAAAGCACGTTTTTATGGTACATTATCAAAATATAAACAAATGTATGTCTTAACTACTTTTAGTTTGCATTAATGGAAACCAATACTGCCCTTCCCCAGATTTAAAAAAAGAACCTGAACGCAAACTGGTGACCTTCACTCTTTAATTTTGATGGTGTTCAATTTATCCTCTTATTTATTCCTAAAATTTGAATTTGTTAAATTATTAATTCCTAAATTTTACTTTGCATACTATTATACCTAGGTGATGCCCAACCAAAATTGTAATCGTAAAATCGTTTGTAAAACTCAAAACATTTAGCTGACGCACTTAAAAAGCTGTACGGAACTACTCAATTGAATCATTTTCTTTGGGTTCATCACAATGAGAGACCCCTTTTCGCATCGCACACAGTCATTTGATGCATGGTTATGAATTTAAAAAAATCGATTAGAGCAGCTTCGAATTTCACTGCTGTCAAAATTTCAGGGCTGAATCTCTCTCTGTATAGTCTTTGAACTCACTGCTCCATTCAAAGAATTCCTCCAAAAAATGTAGAATGAATGAATGAATGAATTCCTTTATTTTAGTGTCATGCCATCTAGTGGCCCATCCCCAGTGGGATTATATGACACCTTTACAGAAAAAAAACAATAGCTCACATTACATATTTCATTACATGAAAATAGCTTCCAGTATTGCTGGCCAGAAATCCTAATTATAGCTGAACAATAAATTAGAAAATGTATTCAAATAATAACAACAACAACAATAATATTGATAATAATGATGATGATAATAATAAATTAAATAAATAAATTAATTAAGATAAATAAATAAATAGATGAATGAATAAATAAATAGGCAAAAACAATACCTACATACACATTGTACACCTACTGAAACAGTAGGTTTCAGTAGGTGCCCAGGCTTTCTCTCAAAAAGTTGCTAGCTTAAATGTCTCCTTTTCAAACACCCAGGTCAGTCACTTTTTGTATTACTAAGCAATTTCTCCAATAAAAAGGACAATACAGAACAAAGTTATACTCATTTCCTATTTCCTTAAGGTCACACATTGGGCAAATTGGACGTTCTTCCAACTCTCCATACCTACCCGAGCAATATTTTTTTGAAAAACTTTTTGCATCACCATATAATATTGCCTGTCCAGATGAAGTGAGATAAAAACTTACAAAAGCAATAATCATCATTTTTGATGAATGCACTAATATGATTAACTGTAACTAACATTACCTTTGATTTTCTTCTCCGGTTCCTTCTCTGTAAATTTATTGCAATGGTTTTGTCTTTCTTGGCATATGCAGCTGTATGCTTTTACAGGTGGAAAATCCAGGCTCATAAACTTTGAAATCGGATTTAAAAAAATGCACTCATAGTAAAACAAGAACTTCTAAGTAGAGAGTCTAATGGCAAATAAATCTTTTGTTGATGGAGTACAGGCATAAATCATTCATTATAATGCACGAACAAAATGTACAAGCACATTCTCTGCCAGCTTTGCATCATTAATAACCCTTCAGTAATTAGTCTAAATGAGCACAACCACATCTCAAGGTATTTTACTCATGAAGTTGGCTGAGGGAGAACTGTGAAAAGATTTCTATAACTTCAGAGGGTCTGAAGAGTTTTATTTTTTATTGAGTATGAAAACATCCCATGGTGATGGCATCAGGGTTATCTTGGTCTTGGCTACGAAACTTTAAATTCATAACAAGAAATCTGTGAAACAAACAAAGGGAGGTTTGCCAGGCAGGGAGAGTCGACAATTCATAGTGCTCTCAAGTTGCATTATGGGTGTTTTGGGACTTGACTCATGAACCTGTCATGAGCCTGTTTTCACCCGTTAAGGTTGCACCCACAAATCACAGCAGACTCAGGATATACATATTTTAAAAATATCAACAACATTTATGTAACTACTTCCTGCCCTCTCTTCTAAGCCCCCAGGATGTGTGCCAGGCTGTCATGCAAATTTTACACAGTGGCTCAGTGAAATTACAACGTCCGGGTCCATCACATGATGCCCACTGGCCAGGAAAGACTTTTCCCCATTGACTTACATTGAAAAAGACATGTCCACAAATCTGCAAATAATTTTTTATGAGCATCAAGAACACTACTAAACAACTTATTTCACTATCTAGATATGCCATCTAGTATGATAACATTTGGAAAGTCTAAAAGAGCTTCAAGATGAAATGTTTTTACATTGCCATTGAAGCTAGCAGAGTGCTAAACTGGAAGTCAGTCATTCCGCTGGTTGAAGTTATCCTCTCAGGCACACATGTCTGCAGTTTTTGTGCTTCATGCACCAATGAGGAGCTCTCATAAGAATGAATGAGGCCCTGCTTTCATGGCTGTATCCAGATTCTTAACACATCCATGCTCTGTTTTCATGCCTAAGTACTGACCTTGATGTTGAATTTTGCTATGGCAACAGGTCTTTGCTACTGTTAGCATTCACAGGCCCATTTTACACCAGCCGCTAAACAGTCAACCATAAAATTGTAATTTGGTACTTTAAAACCGAGATGACATCTACCAATCCTTATACTCTCCCAAACTGTAACTAATGTGTTGATAAAAGTGAATTTCACAATAAAAAAAAGCTTAGATCCCTGTAGATGCTCTAGCCGTTCGCAACCATTATGTCGACCAGTGCCCAATGTAACCTTATGTTTTAACATCATTTCCATTAAAATTGAATAAGATAAAACAGATAAACTAGTAAAGGTGGCCTACTCTACTGATAAAATATGAGGATGCTTGAATTCCATTTACCCACATGCAAGAATAAATTAAAAAAAAAGCAATTTTTCGGCTGTCTCTCAGTTGCCTTTCTGCTTTCGGCCAACTGAAGAATGCAACCAGAATCCCGTTTCTGTAGGCCGAGTCGCAGGGGAGCTTGTGCCTTTCTCACTAAAAACAGAACTTATTTGAACTCAATGGGTGGTTTTCTGTTGAAATTGAAACTATAAACATATATATAAAGTAAAAACAAGTGGAGAATAAATAGCCTTTGTGCCACATTAACATGCGTTTTGGCAGTGGCGGATCTACCATAGCAGATGGATGGATTTTGTACAAACATCATCTACCCCCCAGGATGATCTGTAATAACTGTAGTGATCCCTCGAATCTTTAACTCATTATTAATTCAATTTGTCCAATACTTTGGTTTGTGACCAAATACCTGAAAAGCTAATGACATTTAAAGCTGCACTAGTTTTAATTAGCAAATATTAGTATGGGTCAAGGTCAAGGTTTGTTTTTTTGTCATCAAATACATGTGTACACATGAAAAGAACGAAACCATTCACTCAGGTTCAGCGGCATACAAAACATTAACAAAATCTAACTAGATAAGTAAATAAATAAATAAAACAAGAAATAACTTAATACCTGAGATTTATATCAAAAAAACAGAGCCGCAGTAAATGTTACCTGCTAAAAATGTT